>NW_028327727.1:0-50746 GCF_031878675.1 Megascapheus bottae
TTCCCAGTGTGAAGGCCTCTCTCAGCTCCACGTAGGCTCCACCAAGCCGACTCCAGTGCATCCTGGCCAATCAGAAGAGAAATGTGCACAGCGTTCCGCAGCTTTCTGCATTCCTCCCACTACATTAAAGTATCTGTTTGCACCCAGCATGAGATGTGTACGTGTTTTACTAAGAACCCTGGAAGCCTGGCTCCTTAAACAGGAAAGGATATGGCACATGCCGGGTGGAGGCGGCTGACCGAGAGGCCCCGGGGCAGCTAGCCGCTGGGGAAAGCATCCCCAAGGGTGTGCACCGTGATGAAGAAGGCAAGTAGCTAAGCCCAAGCTCTGCCCTCCACAGGGCCTGGGGCTTCCTCCAAGACTGCGCAGGGGGCATGCCCCAAGGCACTGGTCCAGCACGAGCAGACCATCTGTCCTCCAGACAGCGGAGGGCACGGGGCATGGGACGTTCTCCCTGCCGCCACCATCACGGCTGGGGCAAGAAGAAAGTGGTAGGCCTCGGTTCCTACATCTCTAAAACGGGTATGTAAGGCGAGCCGGGCCACTGAGAGGCACAGGGGAGGAGCGATGCCTGGCCCCCAGAAGCTCCCCAGTCCAGCCACAGCACCCTCCTTGTGCCCCCTCCCTCCACACACAGAGTGCTGATCACTCACTGCCTTCACTACCAGTGCGCAGGGAGGCGGTGACGTCTCCGGGCCCCCCAAAAAACCACTTGAATAGATGCAATGTCATCCAGAATGGGGCCGGGTCCTCCCCTGGTGTGTGCTCCTCCTCCTGACGGCACCTGCCAGGGAGCCCTGATCTCCTCTTGTCCTGGAAGCCAGGGCCTCGGCTGGGACGTGTGTGCCACACGGCTCCCTCGGTGCCCCTGCTCTGAACGTCCCTGAGACTAAGCGCCGAGGGGCCACGAGCACCCGTCCGGGGGTGGGCGTGTTCACAAATCCACCACCGCCTCCTGGACTGCCGCCTGCTGTTCGGAAGACGTTGGCGAGGCTTCTGCGGCCCGGAGTGCCCAGCAGGCTGCTCCACCCCAGGGGGACGGCTCCAGAACAGGACAGGAATGTCTGTGCCAAGCAGGGGGTCCTGGTGGCCAAGAGGGCCCAGCAGGGACCTGTGTGGAGGACGCTGATGGGATCAGATACCAGCAGGGAATCTCTGACCTGGCCGAAAGCGCAGAGGAAGGTACGGTGCTGCTTGCTGACCTCCAACCCCTGTCACCCACCCCACCTCTCTCATCTTAATCCACGCCATATAGAAATGGTTCCAGACAACCAGCTCCAGGCATGATGGCTCTCAGGGTCGAGAGCACCGGCCAGCAAGGGCCAGAGGACGTGGCATGGAGGTGAGTCCATTATCCTGTGCCGGGGCGGGTGTTTGGAGGGGTCCCGTAGGCAGGGCCTCCCTGTGGCTCGGTAGGTTTAGGGACACAAGCCCCTGGGATCGTGACTCCGTGTGGGATGCCTCGATCCTGGACTCACAGCCCCTGTTTCTGTGCAGCGAGCTCCTTTGCGAGCCTCTGTGGCGGAAGGCCTGGGGACGAATGGACAGCCCACATGCCAAGGCCCCTCTCCAGCCATCAGACCCCACCCCAGACCCCGCAGGCCCCAGTGCAGGCTCTGCCATGTGATGTTGCAGAATCTGCCTGAATACATCTTTTGCTGGACTGAAAGCAGGAGGAAAGCCCGGCATCCCACATCTCTGTGAGTCTCTCCTCCAGCCCTTCTCTCTGCAGTCAGTCTGAGATCACCTCGGAATCAAAGAAGAATAAGACTGAAGGAGGATGAAAACAGAAGTTCCCCTGAGGGGCTTTCCCTGGCCAGCCTCCCTCCAGGCCACCACCCCCTGACCAGCCCTGACAGCAGCACATCTGAGGCCCAAAACAACTCCAACAGTGACCCATCAGGTCATATGCTCGCTGGAACTGTTCAGTAAGTACATGCCTCACCCCCTTTCCCTGGGTCTTTGTCTATAAAACCTAAAACCAGCCACCAGGAGGCTGAGATCTGAGCGTCAGAGTTGGAAGCCAGCCCAGGGCAGACAAGGATGTGAAACTTTTATCCCTCTTGACCAGCCAAAGGCTGGAAGTGGAGGTGTGATTCAAGTGGTGGAGTGCCAGCCTTGAGAAAAAAAAATGCAAATAGTACACAAGAAAGAAAGGAAGAAAGAAAGAAAGAAAGAAAGAAAGAAAGAAAGAAAGAAAGGTAGGAAGAAAGAAAGAAAGAAAGAAAGAAAGAAAGAAAGAAAGAAAGAAAGGAAGGAAGAAAGGAAGGAAGGAAGAAAGGAAGGAAGGAAGGAAGGAAGGAAGGAAGGAAGGAAGGAAGGAAGGAAGGAAGAAAGAAAGAAAGAAAGAAAGAAAGATAGGAAGAAAGGAAGGAAGGAAGGAAGGAAGGAAGGAAGGAAGGAAGGAAGGAAGGAAGGAAGAAGGAAAACACTTTCTGACTCTGTGTCCTTTGTCATGGGTATAAGTTTATCTGATTTGGGAGAATCACGGAGACGGTAGGATAAAAGGGAACTAATACAACAGCCACCCTTCCCAGACACCGTTGGAAAATGAACTTTACAACGTGGAGGGCAGGGGAGTGGGGGGGGGGGAAGCGCTAGCACTGAACAGAAATGTACTCAATGCGCACCCTGGAAGTGCAACCCCTCTGTATGTCAGATCTTAAAACTCAAACTAAACCAAATGACAGCACCAGGCCCCAGGACCGGCGCAAGCATTTTAGAACCTAAAGCTCACATCCGTACCCCAGAGACGGCGGGAAAGCCTGCATCCCCCCCCCCCCGTCCACGGGTGCAGTTCTGTCCTTGTGCAGGGGTGACGGGCTGCCTCCAGGCTGGCCTTCCACCTGGCACACTGCTGCGGAGGAAGACACTGCTGCCTCTGTGCCTGGTGGCGCCCTGGGCAGCGGTGGTCCTCGCCTGTCCACTCTGCCACCCTTTCTCCCAGCCCACTGCCGGGAGGTTTTCTCTCTGGAGGACTTGGCTGGGCCTTCTGTGTGTCGGGCAGCCCAGAAGCATTAGGGACTGCTGGGGGAGGGCTGTGGAGGGGCGCAAGGGGTGCAGTGAGCCCCCCGAACCCTCAGCGCCCTCAGAAGAGAGACCCGAGGACACAGCCATCGAGCCCAGGCTGCCTGTGCCTGGTTCCTGCCTTCCGGCCTTTCCTGGCCTCCTCCCAACAGAGCCACCGCCTCCCCACCCTCCTTCCAGAGGCCCTTTTGCGGGGGGGCAGGGGAAGCAAGCTAACAGGAGCAAAGGGGACCCTGCAGTCTCTGCACTCCTTTGTAGTTTGGGAAGTCACGTGGCTCCCAGGGTTGACTCTGGAAGGGTTTACATCCAAAATCACCAGACGCTTCACGAGATCTGGTAGTCGTCAGCTTCTGAGCCCGGCAAGCCGAGACGGGCGAAGCAGCAGCTGTCCCAAGCGCGGTGAACACCCCAGGCTCCGTGCTGTTAGCCCGGGCCGGCTTGCGTGTTTGTGGTTTGCCAGGACAGCTCACAGCGCTGCTCTGAGGCGGCTGCTTGCGCTTGGGCAGACAGAGAGCCGGCGGCGATGAGCCAGCAGCCATGGCTCCATCTCACTCCAACCAGGAAACTCACTGTCAAGGCAGGAAGGACCCTGGGGGCTCATTCAGATCCCCAAGGAGAGGGGACCATGCCAGCCAGGGCCAGGTGCCTCTGCACCGCTCCGTGGAGTGGCCCTGCCCTCTCCTCTTGACCCTCTTGCACAGTGCACGCTCACCAGGGTCCACGTTCCCCTGTTTGTCTTGGCTGGCAGTTCCGCACACAGCTTCTCAGTCACTCAGAAAGCCAGCCGATCGCTGTACTTTCTTCTTATTGGAGGAAGGAAGTGCCAGGGGCCTTTTGGAAAGCTAGGTTCATGGCACAGAGGAGGGAAATGAGAAAATTCGCTGAACTAAATGGTGGAAATTGGAGGTTAGACTCAGCAACCACATGCATACATTTAACCAAAACTCAGCCCCCTGCACATGGCTCAGCTGGCATCCCCAGGGCCCAGCCGTCTCCAGGGACACCCAGCCCTCTCTGGGAGACCCAACCCAGCCAGAGCTTCAGGGTGGCTCTGGGCCAGAAGAAGGCGGGGGTTGGGGAGGCGGGGGGGGGGGGGGGCAGGAAGACCAGCAGGGACTTCCATGAAGTGACATTTTATAACATTTTTCTAAGTAGAAATGCCACACATATTTATATTATGGAAAACTCAGAATCCATAAAACGTTTGAGGCACTGAGTTTACAAGCTGAGACCAGGCCCTGTCTCCCTCCAGCTCCCAGGAGCCTTGTCACACTTGCGACCTCATGCTGCTGCCGCCTGATTTAGACACATTTTCTTTCACTATCAGGCATGGGGGCTCCTTACAGGTTGTTCCAGATGGCCACCGGGCACAGTTCTGGCTCTCTTCACCAGAAGTCCTGAAGATCGAGTCAAAGACAAGCTCCTTTCAGATATTTCAAATAACCATTTTGTTATAAGAATACCACATCCTCACCATTTCTTCTAACAAAGTGCTAGAGTCTTCTTCTTTGCCCTGGACTTGGGCTGGCTCTCTGGCGAAGCGACCACCAAGACATGAGACTCCAAGGACAAACGCAGGGGAACTCGGATCAAAGTCCCACTGAGCTTCCAGCCATGAGCCAACACCTACTACCACCCCATGAATGGATGGCACCACAAAACGACAAACCACACAGGACTGGCAGAGTGGAGGAGCCAGACGCCTGAGCCCAGGGAGCCTCTGCAATCACGAGGAAAGATAAGTGGCGGTGGAGATTTCCATGCATGAAGCATGGTGCTCACAGTTCACAAACACAGACAGGCCAGCCAAAGTAGGCCCGGCCACACGTGAGCTTGACACAAGCGTAGGTCCAGAACCGCAGCATTCACTCGAACCCGGGCTGGAGAGGGATATTAACTCTGCTCGTGGGAAAAATGCAGAAGACAGTGCTGGACAGGTATCGTCCACATACGACCCCAATACACCCCTAACACAGATGCGTGGAGGACCTGGTGGGGAGACCCATGGAGAGCCACTCCTCCTCCCTAGTGTGATGACCTCACTCCTCCTGTACAGTGTGAAGACCCCACTACTCCTGTCCAGTGTGATGACTCCACTCCTCCTGTCTAGTGTGATGACTCCACTCCTCCTGTATAATGTGATGACTCCACTCCTCCTGTCTAGTGTGATGACTCCACTCCTCCTGTCTAGTGTGATGACCCCACTCCTCCTGTCTAGTGTGATGACTCCACTCCTCCTGTCCAGTGTGAAGACTCCACGCCTCCTGTCTAGTGTGATGACTCCACTCCTCCTGTATAATGTGATGACTCCACTCCTCCTGTCTAGTGTGATGACTCCACTCCTCCTGTCTAGTGTGATGACTCCACTCCTCCTGTCAGTGTGATGACCTACTCCTCCTGTCTAGTGTGATGACCCCACTCCTCCTGTCTAGTATGATGACTCCACTCCTCCTGTCCAGTGTGATGACTCCACTCCTCCTGTCTAGTGTGATGACCCCACTCCTCCTGTCTAGTGTGATGACTCCCCTCCTCCTATCCAATGTGATGACTCCACTCCTCCTGTCTAGTGTGATGACTCCACTCCTCCTGTATAATGTGATGACTCCACTCCTCCTGTCCAATGTAATGACTCCACTCCTCCTGTCTAGTGTGATGACTCCACTCCTCCTGTCTAGTGTGATGACTCCACTCCTCCTGTCCAGTGTGATGACTCCACTCCTCCTGTCTAGTGTGATGACTCCACTCCTCCTGTCTAGTGTGATGACCCCACTCCTCCTGTCTAGTGTGATGACTCCACTCCTCCTGTCCAATGTGATGACTCCACTCCTCCTGTCTAGTGTGATGACTCCACTCCTCCTGTCTAGTGTGATGACTCCACGCCTCCTGTCTAGTGTGATGACTCCACTCCTCCTGTCTAGTGTGATGACTCCACGCCTCCTGTCTAGTGTGATGACTCCACTCCTCCTGTATAATGTGATGACTCCACTCCTCCTGTCCAATGTGATGACTCCACTCCTCCTGTCTAGTGTGATGACTCCACTCCTCCTGTCTAGTATGATGACCACACTCCTCCCGTTAGGTGTGATGACTCCACTCCTCCTGTCCAGTGTGATGACTCCACTCCTCCTGTCTAGTGTGATGACTCCACTCCTCCTGTATAATTTGATGACTCCACTCCTCCTGTCCAATGTGATGACTCCACTCCTCCTGTCTAGTGTGATGACTCCACGCCTCCTGTCCAGTGTGATGACTCCACTCCTCCTGTCTAGTGTGATGACTCCACGCCTCCTGTCTAGTGTGATGACTCCACTCCTCCTGTCTAGTGTGATGACTCCATCTTCCTGTCCACTGTGATGACTCCATCCTCCTGTCTAGTGTGATGACTCCACTCCTCCTGTCTACTGTGATGACTCCACTCCTCCTGTCCAGTGTGATGACTCCACGCCTCCTGTCTAGTGTGATGACTCCACTCCTCCTGTCTAGTGTGATGACTCCACTCCTCCTGTCTAGTGTGATGGCTCCACTCCTCCTGTCCAGAGTGATGACCCCACTCCTCCTGTCTAGTGTGATGACCCCACTCCTCCTGTCTAGTGTGATGACCCCACTCCTTCGGTCTAGTGTGATGACTCCACTCCTCCTGTCTAGTGTGATGACTCCACTCCTCCTGTCTAGTGTGATGACTCAATTCCTCCTGTCCAGTGTGATGACTCCACTCCTCCTGTCCAGTGTGATGACTCCACTCTTCCTGTCCAGTGTAATGACTCCACTTCTCCTGTCTAGTGTGATGCCTCCACTGCTCCTGTCTATTGTGATGACTCCACTCCTCCTGTCTAGTGTGATGACTCCACTCCTCCTGTCTATTGTGATGACTCCACTCCTCCTGTCCAGTGTGATGACTCCACTCCTCCTGTCTAGTGTGATGACTCCACTGCTCCTGTCTAGTGTGATGACTCCACTCCTCCTATCCAGTGTGATGACTCCACTCCTCCTGTCCAGTGTGATGACTCCACTCCTCCTGTCTAGTGTGATGCCTCCACTGCTCCTGTCTATTGTGATGACTCCACTCCTCCTGTCTAGTGTGATGACTCCACTCCTCCTGTCTATTGTGATGACTCCACTCCTCCTGTCCAGTGTGATGACTCCACTCCTCCTGTCTAGTGTGATGACTCCACTGCTCCTGTCTATTGTGATGACTCCACTCCTCCTGTCTAGTGTGATGACTCCTCTCCTCCTGTCCAGTGTGATGACTCCACTCCTCCTGTCTAGTGTGATGACTCCACTCTTCCTGTCTAGTGTGATGACTCCACGCCTTCTGTCTAGTGTGATGACTCCACTCCTCCTATCTAGTGTGATGACTCAATTCCTCCTGTCCAGTGTGATGACTCCACTCCTCCTGTCTCGTGTGATGACTCCACGCCCCTGTCTAGTGTGTTGACTGCACTCCTCCTGTCTAGTGTGATGACTCCACTCCTCCTATCTAGTGTGATGACTCAATTCCTCCTGTCCAGTGTGATGACTCCACTCCTCCTGTCTAGTGTGATGACCCCACTCCTGTCCTGTGTGATGACTCCACTCCTCCTGTCCAGTGTGATGACTCCACTCCTCCTGTCCACTGTGATGACTCCACTCTTCCTGTCTAGTGTGATGACTCCACGCCTTCTGTCTAGTGTGATGACCCCACTCCTCTGGTCCAGTGTGATGACCCCACTCCTCCTGTCTAGTGTGATGACCCCACTCCTCTGGTCCAGTGTGATGACTCCACTCCTCCTGTCTAGTGTGATGACCCCACTCCTCCTGTCTAGTGTGATGACCCCACTCCTCTGGTCCAGTGTGATGACCCCACTCCTCCTGTCCAGTGAGATTACTCCACTCTTCCTGTCTAGTGTGATGACTCCACGCCTTCTGTCTAGTGTGATGACTCCACTCCTCCTGTCTAGTGTGATGACTCAATTCCTCCTGTCCAGTGTGATGACTCCACTCCTCCTGTCTACTGTAATGACTCCACTCCTCCTGTCCAGTGTGATGACTCCACTCCTCCTGTCTAGTGTGATGACTCCACTCCTCCTGTCTAGTGTGATGACTCCACTCCTCCTGTCTAGTGTGATGACTCAATTCCTCCTGTCCAGTGTGATGACTCCACTCCTCCTGTCTAGTGTGATGACTCCACTTCTCCTGTCTAGTGTGATGACTCCACTCCTCCTGTCCAGTGTGATGACTCCACTCCTCCTGTCTAGTTTGCTGACTCTACTGCTCCTGTCTAGTGTGATGACTCCACTCCTCCTGTCCAGTGTGATGACTCCACTCCTCCTGTCTAGTGTGATGACTCCACTGCTCCTGTCTAGTGTGATGACTCCACTCCTCCTGTCTAGTGTGATGACTCCACTCCTCCTGTCCAGTGTGATGACTCCACTCCTCCTGTCCAGTGTGATGACTCCACTGCTCCTGTCTAGTGTGATGACTCCACTCCTCCTGTCTAGTGTGATGACTCCACTCCTCCTGTCCAGTGTGATGACTCCACTCCACCTATCTAGTGTGATGACTCCACTCCTCCTGTCTATTGTGATGACTCCACTCCTCCTGTCTAGTGTGATGACTCCACTCCTCCTGTCTAGTTGATGACTCCACTCCTCCTGTTTAGTGTGATGACTCTACTCCTCCTATCTAGTGTGATCACTCCATGCCTCCTGTCCAGTTTGATGACTCCAGTCCTCCTGTCTAGTGTGATGACCCCACTCCTTTGGTCTAGTGTGATGACTCCACTCCTCCTGTCCAGTGTGATGACTCCACTCCTCCTGTCCAGTGTGATGACTCCACTCCTCTTGTCCAGTGTGATGACTCCATGCCTCCTGTCTAGTGTGATGACTCCACTCCTCCTGTCCAGTGTGATGACTCCACTCCTCCTGTCTAGTGTGATGACTCCACTCCTCCTGTCCAGTGTGATGACTCCACTCCTCCTGTCCAGTGTGATGACTCCACTCCTCTTGTCCAGTGTGATGACTCCATGCCTCCTGTCTAGTGTGATGACTCCACTCCTCCTGTCCAGTGTGATGACTCCACTCCTCCTGTCTAGTGTGATGACTCCACTCCTCCTGTCCAGTGTGATGACCCCACTCCTCCTGTCCAGTGTGATGACTCCATGCCTCCTGTCTAGTGTGATGACCCCACTCCTTCTGTCCAGTGTGATGACTCCACTCCTCCTATCTAGTGTGATGACTCCACTCCACCTGTCCAGAGTGATGACTCCACTCCTCCTGTCCAGTGTGATGATTCCACTCCTCCTGTTTTGAGTGATGACTCCACTCCACCTGTCCAGTGTGATGACCCCACTCCTCCTGTCCAGTGTGATGACTCCTCTCCCCCTGTCCAGTGTGATAACTCCTCTCCTCCTATCTAGTGTGATTACTCCTCTCCTCCTGTCTAGTGTGATGACTCCTCTCCTCCTGTCCAGTGTGATGACTCCAGTCTTCCTGTCTAGTGTGATGACTCTTCTCCTCTTGTGGTGTGACCCTCCCATTTTCTTTGTGGATATTGGGCCAAGTCCTGAGGCCAGAACATGTCTCCTGACCGCATATGATATCCAATCCATGTGTTTCTGTCCAGTTCTGGGGCAAGGAGTGGACATCACTTGGGCTGCTGGTGAAATGTCCTCCTCAGGTTGAATATGGCTGCCCAAGCCTTTTCATCAGAGTGGGGGAGTCTGCCGCAGCCGCTTGTTGAGCCAGCCTTATTGGTGGACGCTGACCTCTTCCATGGCACATCCCTTCGGTGGACAGGCCACCTGTGTGGATGGCTGACGCTCGCCTTTTTTCTCCTGTGTTCTGGATGGGCTTCCCTGCCCTCTCTGCCCTCTGCATCGCTTGCAGCCGGCGGGCAGCCCCTCAGCCCCTCCACCAATGCCCAGCTGCAGAGACCAGATGCTGCCCAGCCCACCGCGGCCTCTGAACTTCCACGGCACAGGTCTTGGCACAGTGGCTTCGCTGGGCTTCTCCACTCTGGCGCAGTGCGGAGGCCACCAGCTAGCATGCTGGCACTTGGCCCTGCCTGGGAGAACCAGGGATGCTGAGTTCCTGGGATGTTATTTCAGCCGCCTTTGGGAGAACTATGCCATAAAACTGTTGGCGGGTACCGGTGCTCTTTAGCTTCCGACTTCAATGCCATCATGTGTTTCACTGCAACATTAATTAAAATCCTCTTAACGTCCAGCCGGCCTTCTGCACAGGAAGCCTGTGCCCTGGGGAGCACTTCCACAGGTGAATGGGCTCCTGAAATGCTTTTAAATTCATGTTGTTCCCCACAACTCTTGGTTTCCCGAAAAGTACGTTTTACAACTCTGCTGCCTTCCTCCCACAGGTCAAGAGTGTTCCTGGTCCATGGAGATGTGGGGCCCTGCGTGGCCGGCTGCCAGCCCCGCTGGGGCAGAGCCTGGGGGAAGCGCGGGGGGGGGGGCGCTCACAGGACGGGGTGGGCACTTCTGGGAAGTCCTCCAGGAGGAGCCACGCACCTGCTTCTGTTCAGAAGGAATTGCCCACCAAGGAGGAAGTGCTCCGCTCCAGTGTACTGTGTCCCTTAAAGACGCGGAGCGGCTGAGGATGGCGCTGCAGGCACCCGCGGGACCACAAATAGGATAGCTTAGGCCCAGCTCAGCCCACTGGGCGTCTTATCCAACCTAGTTCTCAGCGATGCACCGTGAGGCAAGCTTCTTACCCCATTTTTAAAATGCTGAGTCTCAGGCTGAGCATAGTGATGCATGCCTGGAATCCCAGCTCCCTGGAACAGATGGAGCAAGAAGAGGAAGAGGAAGAGGAGGAGGAGGAGGAGGAGGAGGAGGAGGAGGAGGAGGAGGAGGAGGAGAAAAAGAACTAAGAGGAAACTGATTGGAGAAGGAAGAGGAGGAGGAGGAGGAGAGGAGGAAGAGAAGGAGAAAGCGGAGGGGGAGGCTGACTGGAAAAGGAGGAAGAGAAGAAGGAGGAGGAAGAGAGGAGGAGGAGGAGGCTGACTGGAAAAGAAGGACATGGAGGAGGAGGAAGAGAAAGAGGAGGAGGAAGAGGAGGAGGATGACTGGGAAAGGAGGAGGAGGAGGCTGACTGGAGAAGGAGGACATGGAGGAGAAGGAAGAGAAAGAGGAGGAGGAAGAGGAGGAGGATGACTGGGAAAGGAGGAGGAGGCTGACTGGAGAAGGAGGAGGAGGAAGAGGAAGAGGGGGTTGATTGGAAAAGGAGGAGGAGGAAGAGAAGGAGGCAGAGGAAGAGGAGGCTGACTGGAGAAGGAAGAAGAGGAGAAGGAAGAGGAGGAGGAGGCTGAGTGGAGGAGGAGGCTGACTGGAGAAATTGGAAGAGGAGGAGGAGGAGGAAGAGGAAGAGGAGGCTGACTGGAGAAGAGGAGGAAGAAGAGGAAATGGAAGAGGAATTGGAGGAGGAGCAGGAGGAGGCTAACTGGAGAAGGAGGAGGAGGAGGTGGTGGCAGAGAAAGAGGAGGAGGAAGAAGAGGAGGAAGAGAAGGAGGAGGAAAAGGAGGAGGAAGAGGAGGAAGCTGACCTGAGGAGGAGGGGAAAGAAGAGAAGGAGGAGGAGGAGGAGGAGGAGGAGGAGGCTGACTGGAGGAGGAGGCTGCCTTGGGGCTTCTGCCTCTGGACGGCAGTCCGTCTGGCCTCCACAACTGCAAAGGTGTTTTATTTCCTGGAACCTGCAGATCAAAGGACATTGTTTTAAGACTCTGAGCTGCTATTTCCATTTCCGTGGGGAAACCATCAGGGTAGCAGCCACTCATTATGGACCAGGATGGGAGAACAAGACACAAAGGGCTTTTCCTCCGCAGCCAGAGGCAGTGGCAGCCCCGGTGGGGGTTCCCTTCTGAGGACACACTGCCCCCGAGACCATGGGTGGAGGGAGCGGGTGCTGTCCACGCTGCTCTGGAAATGCATGCCTGGGTGCTCTCTGAAGACACGGAGCCTTCCCATTTCAGTGTCCAGGGCGTGAAGACTGGTCACCCACCAGCCTCACTGTGGCTCTGGTCACCCACGTCCAGGCCCCCGTCCTTGTTAGCTTCCCCACCTTCCTTGCAAATGGTGAGCTTCCTCCATGGACTGTTCCAGATGAGAAAGCCACGTTTCACGTCCGTCCACTCATGTCAGCCCTCCCCATGGAAAAGAGCTGAACACGGCTGAGGCTTCGTGGGAAAGCGGATCCGAGGGCCACCCACGTGTTGGGAAGCTGAGGTTACCAGAAAATTCCCAGATTTCAAATACCTCCGTGCGGGAGCCAGGGGCTCCGTTTTCCCCCAGGAGGCTGGTTCCACGCTCAAGGCCTGAGTCTCAAACACGCTTACAGCAAGAGCACTATTTGGAGAACAAAACTGTGCAATCCGAAGGGAGCTGTCTTCGCAGCCATCTTCGCAGCCCTCGACCAAGGAGGGGGCTGTCCCAGGAGGAGACCTTGGCCATACACAACCACAGTGCCCGCAGTGAACTCCAGGAAACAGAAACAAGGTGTTCCCATGCTTTCTTTTCTTTCTGCCTTGTTGCTCGTTTGTCTGTCTTTGGGGACAAGGGGGACCCAGAAAGGGAGGACAAAGGGCAAACAAACGCAGCAGTGGTCCTCACTGGACACGGGAAAATGAGCAATGCGGTGGAGGTGGAGAGAAAAATTAATAGAGGAAGGGGCGACACTGTCCAAAAAAGAAATGCACTCATTACCTGACGTAGGCAATGTCATCTCTCTGTACATCATCTTTATAATAATACTAGTTCTAAGAAAAGAAAGGAGCCCTCTGGTTCGGGGGCATGGAGGCCACCTGCCCCTTGACACCAGGACCCAGGCTCTGGAGCACAGGGACTCCACCCCACCCCTCCCGGAAGCCTCTGGAGACACAATTCCGGCTCAGCGTGCTTGGAATCCACACCAGCCTGGCACCGCTGCTTCCTCCAGATGAAACCCTAACACAGCCTTGTCCTAGCACCCAGTGCACAGACTGCCCCCTCCACCCCGAGGAAGACAACGCCACAGCCACTGGAAGGGCGTGGCTCACTCACGTGACCTGTGAAGGAAAGGAAAGCAAAGAGGAGGCAAGCTATACTTCTGGCAAACACCACTGTCAATAAAGTCAAACTTTGGCAAGTGTAATGTTACTTCAAAACCTTGGGATCTGGTGGCCTGATGAATCAAGAGGCTGGGATCTTCGAGGACAATGGTTAAAAGCCAGCCCAGCCCTAGCAGAAAAGTTTATGAGACACAACTCCACAATCATCAGCAAAAAAAAAAAAAAAAAACCAACCTAGGTTGGGCTGGGAGTTTGGCCTAATGGTAGAGTGCTTGCCTAGTATCCAGAAAGACCCGGGTTCGATTTCTTAGTACCACATACATAGAAAAAGCTGGAAGTGATAGAGCTCTAGCCTTGAGAAAGCCCAAGGACAGTGCTCAGGCCCTGAGTTCAAGACCCAGGACTGGCAAAAAAAAAGCTAGGCTAAAGGAGTGGCTCAAGTAGTCGAACACCAGACAAATAAGTAAACACTAAGAAAGCCCAAGGCCTGAGTTCAAACCCCAAAACCCAAAGGAAAAAATAAAGATGATCCAAAAGAAGAAAGGAACATGAATCACTAGAACACATCAGAAAACGGGAACAGGGAACAGGGGAGATTATGTGTCCTCTCTCTGATGGGGAGGATATAAAAACACAGAAGGTGCTGCAGTGGTTTGAACAGGAGCTGAGTCAGTCAACCACTGGAAGAGCAAGAAGAGATGTAGGAACCAACCTGAAACAGATGCACTGCCAAAGACGCAGGCTACCTTATCGGAGGCATGGCAGACCGCCAGGGCGCGGGATTTTCAGCCAATCACACCTTAAACAGGAAATACCGAGCCCAGGGAGGAAGAGAGAGAACGGGAGATGGTTGGTGGGAGTGGAGGTCAGCGACTCCTCTGGGCTTCCCATCCCACATCCTGGGAGCTGCTTCCCCGAATCACTGCAGAGCCTGGGTGCAGTCAGCGGATGACGATCCCAGGCCCAGCTCTGACAGGACAACGGTCACCTCTTCCTGCCTTGTTCCTGACTGGTCCCACACACGGGGCCACAGTAAAACCCAGGTGTGGCATGGGGCCCTGCCAGGGACCCTGTGCTGGGGTAGTGCCCTGTGGTCCCAGGTGTTTGAAGACTCCACAGCCCCCAGCATGCCCTGGCCCTGGGCCCGCAGACCGTGTGCCCAGCCTGGAGTCACACCTCGGGAGCCTTACTGCCAGGGTAGAGAGGGCATTGTGGCATCTCAAGGCCTGGAAGCACCACACCTGGGTGGCAGGGAGACCCCAGCCCCCCAGCCCCTCCCCGCCCCGCCTTGGGAAACATGGGCATTCCAGGAACTCTCTCCTCGACTTTACATGGATATTTTACAGCTCCCAGCCCTCTGGGCTTGGCAGGGGGACAGAAATGCCTCTCCTGTCCCTGGTGGGCCCTGATCATGGAGGAGGCGGGCAGCGCCCCCTCTGTGCCTCTGCAGGCCCCCAGAATCACCCTGGCAGCCTTATGACCCAGGCCACTGCTGAGCCTCAGTCTCGTGTAGAATCAGGAAGGAGACGCTTCAAGAGTCGTGCGTGCTAATAGTGCAAGGCAGAGGATTTTAACAACCACTGGTGAAGATGTTTCCGACTGAGCAGCCCAGGGAGCGGGGGAAGCACCGGGAGGACTGGGTCTGCCTGGCCCTCGCGGGGATGAGTTTGCAGGGCCCCTGTTCTGGGCTCTGCAGCCCCTGCCCAGGGCTCTGCTCCGCTCTGGGTTCAGCCGCCCCGCTAGGCTTAGGGCAGTGGCTGTGCTCAGACAGCTGCCCCTGGCTGCAGCTAGAGCAGAGTGCTGGAGAGGCGGTCCCCACAACATTTCTTGGGTTGGTGTTGTCCCTGCTCTTTCTTTCTTCCTTCTTTCCTTTTTTTTTTTTTTTTTTTTTTTTGCACTATACAGGGATTTGAAGCCAGCGTCTTGTGTTCTTGCCCCCCCCCTTCCAGAGCGAGGCAGGGGTGGGGCGGACGCCTCCGCTGCCTGCCAGCTGTGTCACTGGATAGAGGACTGGGGATAGAAGGGCGAGCCAGCAGCAGATAGGGAAGTCGTCACCAGAACCCAGGAGCCTCCCAGCAGATAAACTAGGATGAATGTAAACCTTCTGCTCTTGAACCCAGAGAAAGGAGAGTGGCTGGTAAGAGCACAGCAGACCCTACACCGGGAAACTGAGGCAGGCCAGGATCCGAGACAGGACAAGACCCCAGCCCCTGGATTAGCATCAAGAGGCCAGGAAGAGCCCACAAGGGCCCAAGCTACCCGTGCCAGACGTAGGCGCCAAGTGGAGCCCTGGCTGTCCACTGGGTCCGAGTGCAGCCACACACAGCTGTGGGCTGTGTGACCCCAGCTGGGACAGCAGAGAGGCAGGGAGGGGTCAAAGGGCTGGTCTGGATGCAGCCGTGGACAGCAGAGCAGCCCTCTGCTTATGGACGATGAAGAGACAACCGGGCCGAGCCTAGCCACACTCCCAGCTCCCACACCCAGACACAGCCTACGGCAGCAGGCCTGGCTGCTCAGGCCAGCCAGAGGGGAAACACAAGCTGGTAGCTGCAGGAGCAGGCAGCTTAGTGCTAATTCCATGCCAAGGTAGCCAGGGAAGTCTAGCCTTACTTCCGTGACAGGTAATAAAGTCAAGTTCAATCAAGTGGCCACCCTGACTGACCCTCACCATCTGTGCATAGAACCCAGGTCAGCCACACCCCACACCTGGCCCTGGAGCTGCTCTCTCCCCCTACTCCTTCCTCCAGTCCCCCAAATGCAGGGCTCTCTGTGTTAACCAGTGAAGCTCCAGACACACCAGGATGGGCTGGGGTCCCCATCTTCTTGTTCAGGCCGGCTGCTCCCCGAGGAGCCCTTTCCAGGAGCCGAGGCAGAGCTGCTCCCTTCACACAGTGTGCAAAAAGCCCTCCTCTGGGCTCCATGCCACGGCCACCTTGCTTCTTGGCCCAGGACCACAGCTCTGGGCTCTGCCGTGCAGCCCACACCTCTGCTGAGCGTGGCGTCCGTGGCCGTCCTGCCCCCAGGCCCCCTGCCTGCCGCTCCACCCCAGGCCTGCAGCACAAAGGTGGCTCGGCAGCCATGAAGGTGGTCTGGCCTTGGGGGAAGGGGGGAGCAAGGCAGGCTGTGTGCTCTGTGCTACAGCAGGCAGGGCGAGGCATGGAACCTAGGAGCTCTCACACCCAGCGCTTTCAAAAAGTTGTAAAGTGTGCATACTTTCATTAAAATATATAATACGAATGTTAAAGCAATCAACAGGAGAATATGGCAGCCTGGGAGGCAGCACTAGAAGAGACCACCTTATCCCCAGCGGAAGGAGACCTGGGGTCCTTCGTGAAGCCGGGGAGAAAACCTCCAAGGTGTCCAAGGGGAGAGAGAGAGAGAGAGGGAGAGAGAGAGAGAGAGAGGAGAGAGAGAGAGGAGAGAGAGAGAGAGAGAGAGAGAGAGAGAGAGAGAGAGAGAGGGAGGGAGGGAGGAAGAGAGAGAGAGAGAAAGAGAGAGAGAGAGAGAGAGAGAGAGAGAGAGAGAGAGAGAGAAAGAGAGAGAGAGAGAGAGAGCGCACCTGTGTGGCTCTGAGATACAGCATGAGCCAGCCTTCATGCGAGACCTGCCAGAGCCCCCTCTGAGACCTGGGGAGAAGGTGGGGAGAGAAAACGAGTAAATGTATGCTGTTCACACTTGGTCTTCATATGATCTGCAGTGTTGTCTGCTTTCTTGCTTTCTGTGCCCTGTGTGTCGGGTGAGTCCAGTCATACGGTTTGACCCTGAGTGCACTCTGTCAGCCAACTTTCTGCACGCATGCTCTTCTAAAACAACACAGAGAACTCGCCGTAACTACACGTTTACGCTTCCCCCTCCCATCTTTTTTGTGCTCACTGTGCCCTGAAAATTGTTTAAGCTGTCACGATTTTATTGCGCCAAAATTATCAATATCCATTCAGAAAATGCTTACTGGTATTTATTGATAGCGCCATAAGCTCACGACTCTGGTGCATCCATGTACAAAATAAAACAACTACGGCCCCTGTCCCTGGAGCTGCCTCGCCTTCCCCAGGGAAGGGCTGGATTGACTATTCCACTACTGACAGGTGGCCTGTGGCCACGGTGGCCCTCAAATGCCCCAGATACACTTACATGTCGGTACGCACAGGCGAATCTCCCCTGTTTGTGACCAAACCAGGCAGAAAGCAGCTTTCTGCCCACATAAATGGTCCCTCTGCCCAGCACAGGTACACAGAGGCCTACGACACCCAGTGCCTCCGAATCTGAGACTCTGTCTGTGGGCATGCCAGCAGGGACTTCTCCAAGCTGCCTTGACTCCTCTGAATGCGAGGCTAACTTAGATTTCTCCAGCTCTGTTTTAGAGAGAAAATTCCAGATGGCGGCAGCCAGTCAGAAGTGTGCTGGGCGACAGGCCGAGAGATGATCGGATCCGGGAACCCTTTGGCTCTGTGCTCAACACAAGTCCTTACCTGCACCCACGTCCAGGGTGTAGACGGGGAGGCCGAGGGCCTCCTTCAGGTCCCCAGGCCTGGAGTCGACCCCGCCCCGTCCGTCAGGAGGAAACCACAGCTCTAGCTCCCAGGAGACCAGGACATCTGGGCACGGTGCCACCAAAGATCACTGGGAGGCAGATGGGAAAGGAGGGAGAAGCTGCTTCCAGAAGGAATGGATTTGTGCCTGTGCTTTGATCCTGCTCTGATTCTTATTTGTTCTAGCCACATCCTTTTCACTGCACCACTCAGCTAAAAGTGCTTTAAATTAGATGGAGCTAGGAAATGCTCTTCCACCCCTCTGCCTCCCCCCTGCCACACCGGCCTGTGGGCTCCAGTCGGAGGAGAAGTGTAACTGCGTTGCGTTCAAATGGAACTGGGGTCACTGGAGACAAACTGGCTGAGAGGCACTGTGAGCCGCCCTGTCTGCACGCCTCCCTCCCCCCGTTACCCAGGCCGATTCCTCGTCCCGCTCTCCTCCTGTCCTAAGAGGACAAGCCCAGGTCACCAGGGCCCTGGCAGCAGGGAGGTGCCCAGTGGGGTCTGCTTTATCCGAACAAGGTGAACCAGCCCAGCTTATCTGTGCACAGGAGCTTTCCACCAGCCAGGCCCTGCTGGCGCGCTTCAGAGGGAGAAGATGCCTGGGGCCCCTGTGAGGAGATGTGGAGACAGGCCTCGTCTCTCAAAACCCTGGGTTCTCTACAACCTTGTTTCTGTCGTCGGCCATTTGGTCTGGAACTCAGGATCCTCGCTGCTCAGCCTCCCCAGGACCTGGGGTTGTGGCCTGAGCCGCCACGCCCATGGCCTCCCGGCCTCTCGACGCTGCCCGCGCGTGGCCTCATGCCCCATGCTTGTCAGTCTCTCTTGCCTTATTTTCTCTGTTCCTCCTGCTGTCACAATGCCAGGCTGCTCCTGGGGCACTGTGTGGAGTCTGTGGGGTGGGTAATTCCTGGTAGCCAACTTCCGTGGCAGAAGGACCTGAACCTGGGCAGACTCTTGCTAGATTTGAAAGAAGCAGAGAACAGGGCAGGTGTCTCCTAATGCCAGCAACCCCTCCTCCTCCCACTTGTGGCTTCCAGAGCCCGAGCCGGGTTCAGGCCACACTCTGGAATGATCTCATCCCACCCCCAAACCACACACACACACACACACTCACACGCGTGCACACACATATACATACCTGTGTACCTGCACAATCAACATCAGCGCATTCTCACCACCGGGGAGGAGACTCCGCTCTGAAAAGTAATTCTCAGAACTGTTTCCACTGCTTCCCTCACATCTCCCATTTCTCAGATCTAAGATGGACGCAGCTAATTTTCACTGACCAGGAAAGCACCCGCTCCGTATCATTTCTGTGGGTGTTACTGTGGGTTTGGAGAGTGTGTGGAGAGAATTCAGCTCATGAATCTTCAACCCGAGCCCCACTCTGCCCGCCACTATCACAGCGTGTGACAACGTCCATGGGACAGCTGAACACCAGTACTTTCCAGTAAATTCCCGGAGGCCAGGCAAGGCTCTAAGTGGTCCAGGGGGTTGCTCTGCCTCTTGGCATATTTGACTGGAAAAGTCAGAGCAGGGACATCTTTTCTCCCTTGGAGCCTGGACATGCAAACCTGGGTAATGGATGTAAATTCAAAGGCTGTAATTCCTAAGCTGGGAATGCAGCCTGTGTGCCCACCGTGTCACCATCCGTCCCCCGTCCACCATGTCACCACCGGTATCCGGAGCTGGGAATGTTGGGAAGCAGCCTGGGTGTCCACCATATCACCATCTGTCCCCTGTCCACCATGTCACCACCGGTGTCCAGAGCTGGGATGAAGCCTGTGTCTCCACCCCACCCTCTGCCTTCAGGTGCCTGACTCTGCCTTTTCCTCCACACGCTGCACCTTTCTGGATTGCTCTGCTTCAGTGGCTGCCCCCCTCATTCCCACCTTACTCAGGTGGCAGCACAGGGCACCCCAACTTACAGCCATGTTGGTGAGATCTGCACCTCCCCTGCCCTGTGGGCCGGCAGGACAGAGTGCACTCAGGGCCCCCAGCCCAGGACTGGACAGCTGCCCTGAGGACACACACTGTGACCACCATTCCCTCCTCTCCTCTGCCATGCTTCTTCCCCTGGACACTGGTTCTGAGCCTCTCTGAAGCCTTGCGCCTCCATTCCTCTGTCACTGAAGCGATCCGGGGAACCACCACGGCAGGAGCCACAGCAGCTCTGGAAGTGGATGAGAGGAAGAAGAGCTCCACACCACACTCCAGCACACACGCGCAGACCTGGAGAAAGGCTCTGGACCAGGCTGGGCAGCCCTGCCTCCTGGGGTCTGGACGACAAGGGTTTTGGAAGCCAGGGGGGTGAGTTGACAGGGAGGTTTGGATTCACATGCAAAGTGGGACTCTGAAAAGCTGTGAGACCTCAGACAACCCAGCAGCCTTCTCCCCACACCCACTGCTTCTGAAGGCTGCCTGGCCAGAGCACAGGACCTGACCCAGGTGGGCAGAGCCCATTAATGACGCTGGCAGCAGATGTGGTCGTCATGGACGGCTCCTGCCATCACAGAAGTTGGCGTCTTCTGTGGAGAATATATGAGATCTCTGTGGAAAGCACAGACTCCACGTCCACTCCCTGAGCCCTGGGCTTCCTTCCCACTGGCTTCCTAGAGACTTCAGCCCTGAGGACATTTCACTGGACAAATTTATCCAAAAGTTCTGAGCCAAGGTTCAGACGAGGCTCAGGCTCCATTCCTTGAATCCAGCCGCGCACTGAGCACACATTCTGGCTGTGGCCCCTGCTGCCAGGGTCTTCACAGGCGAGGCGAATCCTCTGTGCTAGGGAGCTGACTCCCATACCCACTCCCTCTACCCCCCCACACCCCACACACAAATATAGGCATGTGGCCTGCCAGGACCCCAACCTGCAGTGAGTCCTTGTGAACCTCAGCCCTGGGGTTCCAGGGAGAGTCCAGTGAGTTGGCAGGGAAGGATTATCATGAGGGGCCAGGCCTGCTGAGAAAGGCTCTGGGCGGCAAGCACCCTGAGCACAGGAAGCTGCACGGGCCTGGCCGGCATCTGCCTGCCCTGCTGGGTAACTCCTGGCCCTGGCAAGCCAAGGGGAAGAGTCTGTGAATCGGGTCCAGTCCCCCCACCCCTGCCCCCAACACACACACACACACATACACACACACACACACACACACACACACACAATCGCCCCTGAGCACAGCAATTACAGCCTTCTGGTCTCCAGATGCAGCTCTGCAAACCATTTCCCTTTTGTTATTTCAAGCTCGGGGCCTTGATCTTTTGCCACTTTGGAAGAAGCAGAGAAACAAAGAGATCTGGGGCTGTTGTTTAATGGCGAGCATTCAGCCCTAGCTGCAGAGGCGCTCTTGAAGGGAGCAGGACGCAGAGGGGCCCTCTGCTTCCCAGAGCAGCGGTGCCCTCTCCTGGCCCGGTGAGGGATCTGCTCTACAGCTGAGGGCCCAGTTCCCTCCCTGCAGCTTCTCCTGGCCACTGGTACCCAGCAGGAGTACGTGGTGAGCCCAGGCCCCCACCAGGCTCTCTGGTGTCCGCAGCATACGGGAGCAGCCAAGCGTGTGCCTGGAGCAGCTGGGCATCGGGACCAGGACCTCCTCCCTCATCCTGTGTCAGCCCACTGCCCTCCTCAGGGCACTGGGCATGGGCAAGGAGGGGATCGCCCCCAGGCCTGGTTGCCTACGGGCTCTGGGCATGGAGGGGCTGCGGTGCCCACCTACTGAGGGCCACAAATCCCTGCTGCGTTATGAGGAGACACGTGGTCCTGGACAAGCATCTGCCCGTCCTCTGCTCACACACCCAGCAAGCACCGAGACTGCTCCGTGCCACCCAGGAAGAGGGGTGGTCCACACTGCCCAGTGGCACCCAGTGTAACAAGACTCCATGGGGGAGCAGAGAGCAGGCCCTGCAGACCAGCCATGTCCAACCTGTGAATCCCTGATGAAGGAAAGACAACACCTGTGCAGACAGGCCAGCTGACAGAGCCTGAGAGGAGCCGGTGAAGACGTGCCGGGTGGAGCTGGGCACCAGGCCCAGCTCCGTGAGCCCAGGAACTCTGTGGGGCCGCCAGTAGGGTGGGGAGGAGCAGGGGGTGCAGAACCCACTGAATGGGGTGGCAGGAGCTGACATAGGGACTGCCCTGACCTTGGGGCTGGGGTGGGGGCAGCTCTGAGAGCTGCCTGATGGTTCCACCTGGCAGCAGTAGGGAGGCATGGAGGCAGTGAGGAAGACGGGCAGAGGGCAGGCAGGTGCGGGAATGTGCCGTGGACCATTTGGAGACCACTTTGGGCCTAAGGCTGAGTGGGACACCATCTCACGTCTCACCCAGGACAGCAGGCCTGTGGACGCCTTCGGGTCCCTCAGTGGGGACAGCAGGCCTGTGGGTGCCTCTGCATCCTAGGTAGGGACAGCAGGCTGTGGGTGCCTCTGTGTCCTGGGGTGGGGACAGCAGGCCCGTGGACACCGCTGCATCCCAGGGTTGGTTTGCAAAGTAGAAAGGCAGCAGACCAGTGCCATCCCTGGGGACCAGGACATCCAGACACTCAGCAGAGCCCCCACAGGACTCCCCACTCAGCCCAGCAGTGGCCTTGCCTGTAAACCCACGGCTTCCACCCCACTCCTCATGTTTCATTCTTGCCTTTCTTCTATGATCACGTAGAACAAAGATGTACAAACTCTAAAAAAGATATGCTCCCAAGTGATACGTCCCACGCACGTTCTGCATCTGTCCCGAGGCAGCGCCAAGGACGTGTGAAGCGTCATGACTCCCTGTCGAGCACTGTCCCCTGCCCCGAGCCTTTGAAGCTCACTCCTGCTCTTCACACTCAGAAGTTTCCGGTAGGGAGGCCCTGGCCTTCCATGTTGAAGAGGCTCTGTGTGGGCCGGCCTTCCCCTCCGACCCCCGCTAGCTGGACAGGCCCTGTGATGTCCAGCATGAAAACCTCCACACACCCCGGTGTTCCACAAACCTCAGAGCCGAGGTCCAGAGACCCCGGCAGCACAGACTCCCAGGTTGGGTTGGGGTGGAAGCCCTGGAGAGCAGCCCTCCTCAGCCCTCTGCAGGCAGCCACAGGGTCCTTAGCCCTGTTGCCATGAAGAGTGGCATGAGGAGGCCAATGGCAGCAGGGCAGGAGGACCAGCTGCCTGGCGGGGCGGCTCCTGGCAGGCCCTGGTCAGCACCAGCCACTGGTCCACAGCCTTCCGCACGCAATCCCACGGGGGACCGCGTTGCTGCAGAGGGGCAGCCGCAATCTGCCCCACACATGGCCAGGCCAGGAATGCGTGTGGGTCTCCGTGTGTGTGCTGTGCGTGTCTGCACAAGGAAATGCATCGACGTGTGTGTGAAATGTGTTTTCACTTCAAGCGCTACAGTCCTCCGCCTGCCCGGGAGGCGGAAGCGCTCAGAGTGAAATCAGATGCAGAGATGCGACTGACAGAAAGTCCACGTCTAATGAAAACAAGCTTCCTGCCTCCCTCGCCGGGGCGAGGGTGACCCCGCCAGGTTCCCGGGAGCTTCTGTAGGCCTGCTATGTCTTTGACAGAGCCAGCCGTGATCCCTTCCCCGATGTTGGACGGAGGGTGAGTGCGTCCATCTCATCCCCTGAGTCTGCAGGGCACTTGGCCCCCGGCTGCCCCGTCTCTGAGGAGAACGTCTCTGAGTCACGCCAACCCTCTCCAGACCCCAAGAGGACAATCGACCCTCCCTCAAGGGCCCCCATTCCTGCAGCTAGGTACACGTGTGACGAAGCAGGAGCTTACAGGCCAGGGAGTTGCCATCATTCGAGGGAACAAATGCAGATGCCCAGCAAATGGGCCGGAGAAATTTTCCATTCATTAGCTTCAACCAGGGCTGCGTGGTGACAGAAAGAAAGAAAAATGGCAAAATAATGTGCATTTGCCAAAATGCTTTACGTACATTCCAACACAAATCACAGCTTGAGACAGTCTCCCTCTTAGTCACTACCGCAAAAAAAAATTAAGAAGGAAACACTGCAGGGTGCCAATGGCTCCCGCCTGTCATCCTAGCTACTCAGGAGGCTGAGATCTGAGGATCGAGGTTCAAAGCCAGCCTGGACATGGAAGTCCGTGAGACTCTTACCTCCAATTAACCCCAGAAAACCGGAAGTGGAACTCAGGGGCAGGGCTGTACCCTTGAGCTGAAGAGTTCAAGCCCCAGGACTGACAAAAAAAAAAAGAGGAAAAAGAAAAAGAAACACCAAGGTGGCTGAAGTCATGGAATCCTTGTGGTAGACACCTGCTGAGAGTGCACAGAGCCAGAGGAAGACTGCAGGGATGGGGCCCAGGGGCAGAGCGGAATATCAGCTCCCATGGATGTGGGGTAAGTGAAAAGTTCCTACGAAACCAAGATAGGGACCCAAAGAAACCCAGACCACTAAGCTACTCAAAAACTCAAAACCAAAACAAGTCAGAAAGTGCCCGAAGAGAGCAGTTCAAGAGCCCTCCCTGAAAGAAGCTCAAGAACAATTCAGACAGCGAGCACAGCGGCGATCAGAAGGCTGAGCGCCTGGGCCACACACTGAGGGGCCAGCTCCGTGAGCAGGAGGGGCTGGCAGGTAATACTTGCTTCTGGGGATCTGGAAAGGGAGGTGAGACGAGGCTGTACCTGGAAGAGCAGGGGTGAGGGACAGGACAGAACCATGAGAGGACAGGACAGCTGCTGCGTGTGCTGCTGACATAGAAAGACCATGGAGAAAACCAGGGGAGGGCTTGCAGCCCCAGCCCCGCTGCCCTGGGGAAGGAGACGAGGAGATGCCACTCTCTGTGACGACCCCTTAGACCCAGTGTGAGACAAACCTGCCAGGCCAAGATTTGCCAAGCCAGTGACTTCCCCAGCATCGCAGGCCAGCACAGACAAGGAGACCTCTCTTGAAGAGGAATGGGGATGTTCTGTCCTGGCTGAGGGAGGGGCTGGGGTGAGAGCACTGTGTAAGGGTGTCTCAGGCACTATCGCCCTCCCCTGGCAGACAGCCGGCACTGCCAGAGCAACTGAGCTGCATTGGCTCCTTGCAGGCAGCCTGCAGCTAGGCAGGTGCTAAGACCAAGGATCAACACCAACCCTGACTGTTCCCACTCAAATGCCCTCCCCCTCAAATGCCCTCCCCCTCACTTGCCCACCCCTGCCTCGCCTGCCCTCCCCCTCACCTGCCCTCCCCCTCACCTGCCCACTCTCCTCACCTGCCCTCCCCCTCACCTGCCCACCTCTGTGTCACCTGCCCACCCCCTCACCTGCCTTCTCCTTCACCTGCCCACCCCCTCACCTGCCCTCCTCTTCACCTGCCCACCCCCTCACCCACCCACCCCTGAGTCACCTGCCCACAGTGCCCAGGTGGGGCCTCCCACCAGAGGACACAGACTGCAGGAGGCTCTGACTGGAATAGACTGAAGCATAAGGCTAGGGCCTGGGAAGATTTGAGGGAGTCCCTGCCCAGCGGTAGAGAGGCAAATGACACCTCTCGAGGTCCACAACTCCAGAGTGACAGGAGATACCAGGGACCTTGAAAAGGAAGAACGCCCAGAGAACCAGTGAGAAAAACCAGTGGGGTTGTGGTTACAGATGCCATGACATTGATACACTCATACACTGATAGCTGCGTTGAAGCCCCTTTGTACTTAATGATAATTTCAAAAGTTTTTAATAAGTAAATGCTAAAAAAAAGAGTATTGGGGAAATGAAAAAATACAGGTATAAAAGCTGAATGAGTCCAAAGAGGGGTACAAATAAACATCTGAAAGAAATCAGAGAATACACATAAACAAATGAATGGAGTGAGGAGAAACAATTATATAAAAGAGGATATGAAAGAAGAATTTAATAAGGATATAGAAATCCTGAAAAAGAATCAAACTGAAATTCTAGACATGAAAGACTCAATAAAATAAAATGTTATATTATATATAATATAACATACGTATAATTTTAAATTCCATGCAAAGCCTCTCCAATAGAAAGGATCAAATTGAAGATAGAATGTCACCCCTTGATGAATTAGGCCAGTAAAATGAAGAAATAGAAAGGAATAAAGGTACATGAATGGAACCTGAAAAAACCTCTGGAACACTTCAAAAGACAAAGCCTAAGAATCACAGGCATGAAAGAAGAAGTACAAGCTAAGGGGACAGACATTCTCAATAAAGTAATCAGAGGAATCCACTCACACACACACACACACACACACACACACACACACACACACACACACACACCTTAGGAAAGCAACAGCTATGCAGGTACTTGAGGCTTTAGGACACCCAGTGGAGCCATAGAAAAAGACCACTCCAAAACAGACCTCACCACACCAGCCGTACAGAACCAAGATAGCATACTGAAAGACACGAGAGAGAAGATGAGAGAGAGAAATGTCAATGGACATAGAATAGAAACCACCGCAGGTTCTTCAGCAGGTACCTTAAAGGCAAGTTGGGAGTGCAATGACGAATCTTAACTGCCGAGTGAGAGTTATCTACGCAGCAAAGCTGCCATGTAAAACTGGAGGGCGAACAAACGAAACCAGCACTGTAAACGATACTCAAAAGAATCCTACACACACAAGAAGATAAAAACAGCCCTGAAAATAAGGGAGAAAGTAAATTCCACCAGAGGAGCAGATAAGCAAATGGAGACTGGACAAGAGCCAAATACTACAAAACAACAAAATGTGTGGCGAAAGAGGATCCCTACTGCACTGACTGCTGGTGGGAATGTAAACTAGTGCAACCACTCTGGAAAGCAGTGTGGAGGATCCTCAGAAAACTAAAACTAGACCTTCCCTGCAACCCAGCCACACCACTCCTGGGCATCTACCCTGACCATCATGACCCAGGATATAAGGACACCTGCACACCTGCCAGATGCCCTACTGTAGATGAACGGATACAAATAAATGTGATACATACATACAATAGAATTCCACATAGCCACCAGACAAGATAAAATAATGGCATTGGAGGGGAAGTAGATGAAACTAGAGCGAATCATGTTGAATGAGATAAGGCAAAACCAAAGGGACAAAAGGCGCATGGTCTCCTTGATATGTGGGTATTAAATCCGAGCAGTGCAAGAGCGATGATGAAACAGATAGTGTAAGAAAGAACGAGGGAACAACCAAATCCCTAGCAAAGGGAAGAAATGTACATAACAGCCGGCCAGGAAGAGATGATTTCATTGCCAGTATTCAGAGTTAAACCTTCTGTTTTATGTAAGTCTAGAGAGCTTTGTATATTGGAACATTTATAAATTTTGTAGACTAGAATGATGATGCTGAGTATTATAAAGTAAAAAAGGGATTGTGACATGGCTTGGAATAACTGTCAAAGTACTGTAAAATATATGTAACCACTTAATTACAACAACAAAACACTTAATTTTTAAAACAAAAAAATGGCAGACTGTTAACCATTGACTAATAACACTGGACATTAATTATCTCAACTCTCCAGCCAAAATACATTGCATCACAAGTTAGATTAGCAAGTTGAATTGTATCACAAGATTATTTCAAGCATGCTCCAGCCCTGCACCAGTGGCTCAAGTCTGTAACCCTAGATACTCAGTAAGCTGAGATCTGAGGGCCAAAGCCAGACAGGGCAGGAAAGTCCTAAGACTTCTATTGCCAATTAACCACGGGGCGGGGGAGGGGGGGAGGGTGAGTAGAAGTGGAGGTGTGGATCAATTGGTAGAGTGCTAACCTTGAGCAAAAGCACTCCAGGAGAGTTCCCAGGCCCTGAGTTTAAGCTCCAGAGCTTGTGTACGCACGCGCGCACACACACCCCACACACACAAAGCATGATCTGATCATTTTTGCCTACAATTACATGTACATCTTATTAACAGAAACCTTATTAAGGTAAGCAGACACTGACATGGGCAGGAGTCGCTGTACTGGCCTCTGACAAAGCAGCCTCCTAACCAAAATCAGTCAAAAGGGACAAAGAAGGTCACTACATACGAACAGAGGTAAAAACAATGGGTGACATCTGTGCCCCAGAAGTCAGTGCACGTAACTTCAGTAAACAAATAATACTAGACTTACAAGCACATGGACTCCAAGGCAATGATAGTGGTGGACTTCAATTCCCTACTCTTCTTTTTTGTAACGTATAGAGGGGTTACAGTTACATTCACCAGACTTCTCATGATGCCCCTTCTCATGTTTTTGTCCCCATTTCCCTTCCCCACCCCCTCCAATCATCTTGTTTTCCCCCTTCCCTTTCCTATTTCAAATAAACACATAAAAACATATGTACAATATGCCAGGTAACAAAGTCAGATATTGTAACAATAGGAGATTAACCATAAGGGCAACCAAAGAGAAGAGAAATAAGATAGTACATTAAGAACAACAATCACACAAGATAAAGCTCTTGTTTCCATATCCTATATCCATATCCTCATTTAGTCTCATCCTATATGACCTTAGGTATCTAAGTTTTGCACTATTGTAATCCTCTTCTAGGAGAGCCCTAGGTGTGTACTAAATATTACAAACGAGGAAAACCATTTCATCTCCCCACTCTTACAGATCCTCCCGATAAAACTCCAGCAGAGAAAGCTCAGGACTGAAGAGCACCATGGAGTAAACGTTCAGCCGGGCGTGGGCAGAGCTCAGCACCCAGCAGCTACACAAAGCACATCCTCTAGTCAACCCAAATCCAGCACAGCTTAGGATATCAGCAAGCTTTAGCAAGTACAACTAGACGCAAAAAACTCCTTGTAGTCTCTCAGACCATAATAAAATAAAATGAAGCCAACAGCAAAGGAGACTACAGAACATGTTCAAACACATGAAGATCCAACAATATGCTATTAAACCACAAGTGCACCGGTGAAGAAATAAGGGAGGGAAATCCAATAGTGCCTGTATTTACAAAACTGAGAATACAGCTCACCAAAACCTTTGGAACAAAGCAAAGGCAGTGCAAAAAAGAAAGTTTATAACTATGGGTGTATACGTCAAAAAGCAGAAGTTGGGAGAGCACGGCCTAGCGGTAGAGTGCTTGCCTAGCATGCACAAAGACCAGGGTTCAATTCCTCAGTACCACATACACAGAAAAAAGCTGGAAGCAGTGCTGTGGCTCAAGTAGTAGAGCTCTAGCCTTGAGAAAGCTCAAGGACAACCCCAGAACTGGCAAAAAAAAAAAAAAAAGAAAATCTCGAATTAATACCCTAATGATACAACTCATAGTCCTAGAAAAAATAAAACAATCCAAACCCAATCATCAAGTGGAATAAATAATAAAGATGATAAAAGAGAGGCAAAAAAATCCAAAGAATAAAACACAAAGTTGGTTCTCGGAAAAGTAAGATTAATAAACTCCTGGAATAGAACAATAAATATCAACAAAATCCACAGATCGCAAGGGACTACTTTGGCCAACTACATTCAGATAAACCAGAAAATCCATAAAAAGTGGGTACATTTCTAGATGCAGCTGACAGAAGAATTCTGTAGGACCACTACAGAGGAACTGACAGCCTCGCTCCTCAGACTCTTCAGGGACGAGGCAGGGAAAGGCTGAGTGTAAGTCCAGATTCAATAGAGGCGCCTGCACACACACATTGCAGCTCTAATCACAACAGCCAATATGGAAACAGCCCAGAGTTCCCACAGCTGATCAATGGATGGAGAAAACTGGGGGAGCGGGGGTGTACCTGGTGGGGTATTATTCAGTTGTTAACACCTGAAAGATAAACGAGATCCCATATACACATCTGGAGAGAGCAGTGTTCAGTCAGCACGGTGGGACTGCCTTCGAGGAAAGGAGGACGGCTGAGGGTAACCACACAGGGCAGGGGGAGTGGGGAGCGAGCTAGGTTTCCAGCTAATCGAAGTCCAGTTTGCGCATGTGTGAAATTCCCCAGCACAGCCCCTTTCCACAGCGACCTTACACTCGGATGTAAAACAGATCCTGGGGGATCTCCCCCACCCCCAGGTGGGGAGGGCAGTGAGAGGGCGAAGGAGGCAGAAGGCGGTTAAAATGCTTCATGTGACCATGGAGCCGTGAGCCGAGAGTGGTTCAGGAGGGAAGGGGAGGGCCGGGAGGGTCCAGGTACACGGTGCGTGTGCATGGACAGTCCAAAGGAAACCGTCTGGGCAGCTCATGAAGCAAACACAGTACCTATGACTTGCGTGAGGCTGCCGAGTGGACAGCATTGGACACACACACACACACACACACACACACACACACACACACGTCACTGAGGCTTCCGTAACAAACCCAGGGACAGTGGCTTACAATGAACAGAAACCCAGTTCCGGGTGGTGGGAAGGCCAAGGGCAGGACACAAGCAGATTATTCCAACTTAATTTTCAATTTAACATCACTTAAACTCTGATTATATATAAATTATATATCTTACTTTTTTGCCAGTCCCAGGGCTTGAACTCAGGATCTGAGCGCTCTCCTTGGGCTTTCTCACAGCTAGCGCTCTACCACTTGAGCCACAGCACCACTTCCAGCTCTTTCTATGTATGTGGAATCGAACCCGGCCGGGTCTCAGTGCATGCTAGGCAAGCACTCTCCCACTAGGCCAAACTCCTGGCGGCTCTGGTTAAAGTTTGATTTCTAATGGCATGTGGCTGGAGTATTTACCATTCTCTGAGCTACACTTACTTCCAAGTGGAGCCATTCCACTTGGGTTTTGGAGATGAATGGACAAACGTGCTGGAAGGTTGGCTGCCTGGCCAGGCCACCACTGAGGGGTCCAGAGGGGAGGCAACTGGGGCTGTGGGCATGTGGGTAGGCAGGGCAGGAGGGGGGAGTGTCCTCTCCTTAAGGCTGGGGACCCTCTCTGGGGTCCTGAGTCTGGGGTCGATGTCTCTGGAGACCAGGCCCTGCCTCTGCATCGCCATCCGGTGTGTCTGCATCTCTCCTCTTCCATAAGGACATTTCTCACTGGACTTGGGGCCACTGGGGTTCAGGGGGAGCCTGCCCCAGCCCCCGAGGTGGTGGGTGCCCCTGTGTGCTGTGGACTGCTGCCTGTACGGCCTGTGCTCTTCTCCTAGGACCTTGAGCAGTCCCCCCTCCACCCCCCCGTCTCCAGGGGACTCGGCCTGGAAGGCGAGCAGGCAAGAAAGAGCAGCCTTGGCCCCACCCCACTCTCCAGCAGGAAAGGAAGCTGCTTCCTCAGAGTTCAGTGCTCAGGAGGTGAGAGTCTCAGGGCTCCGACACTCCATGCTCTGCCGCCACACGCCTTCCCCCCGAAGGCAGCAGCCTCAGCCCCTCATGGCCCGCATGCCCGCAGGCCCGGGGAGAAGTCCTGACTCCTCGGGAGTGGGGGAACCATGGAGTTCAGCCTTTCCACAGAGCTGCCAGAGAGAGGAGAGGGAGCTAAACCCGCCGCTCAGGCACGGGATCGCTCTGTGGATCGGTGCCAGATGCAGACAACGTGAATGCCGCCACCCCGGTCTCACTGGGCACTGTGTTCTTAACAACACCGCCTATTTTGCAGTGAGATGGCACAAAGCCTACTTATGACATGAAAGCGTATGTGTACACATACACACATACCAGTTACACACACACACACACACACACACACACACACGAGATGGGGGGGGGTCCCCCAAGAAGTCAAGAAAAGAAACCAAGCCAAGCCTTGCAAGACACACCTGTAATCTCAGAACATGGGAGGCTGAGGCAAAAAGATCATGAGTTCAAGGCCAACCTGAGCCATATAATAAGAAAAAGAAAATACAAAGAAGGAAGAGGACGAGGGGGAGGGATGAAGACAGGGAGAGAGGGAGAGAGGCAGAGAGGGCCGGGAGGTGAAGAGCAATCCCAGCACTGCCCTTCCCTCCCTGGGGGCCCCCCTCCCTCTAGGGATCCCCTCCCAGGTCCCTGGCATTGGCACCCCACCGCCCTGGAGGGAGGCACCTAGCCAGGTCCTCCAGCTGTGAAGAGGCTGAACCAAGGCCAGTCAGGTCAACACGCAGCTCTGCCCACACTCCGCAGGGACCCAAGAGTGACATGGCCAGGAAAGGCTCCATGATGAAGCCCGAAAACCTACACAGTGGGTACGAGGAGGCGGGTCTAGCTCTGACCACCTGAGCCAGGAGAGTCAGTGAGCCCTGGCCAAAGACAGACGACAGGAGCCCAGCACACCCCTGCAGAAGGCAGGAAAGGCCCGATGACATAGACCCAGAAGAACTGGGAGAGAGGACACAGGGAGGGACAGCTCTGCACGTCCTCAGCCAGGAGCCAGGGAGGCAGAGTCATCTCCACACCAAGGAGAGGTCCCAAATGCCTGCTCCACCTAGAGAGGGGACAGGGGAGCTGGGGAGGGAGAGGGGATAGGTACATGGGGAAGGGAGAGAGGACACAAGGGGTGGCTTAGAAGGAGAGGAGAGGAGATATAGGGAGGGCAGCTAGGAAGGGAGAGGGGACTGGCAGGGGGGGAGAGGACATGGCGGGGGAGGGGGGAGTTGATGGAAAGGAAGATGAGACATGGGGTGGATGGGGAGGGATTGGGGACACAGGGTGGCTGGGAAGGAGAGGAGACACAGGTGGGGTAGCTGAGGAGAGAGAGGGGACATGGCAGCAGCTGGGAGGGAGTGAGAGTATTTTATACTCTGCCTGAGGGCAGCTTGAAGGCTCCTCCATACTCTGCCATCCTCACCCTGCACAACCCAGTGGAAGAAAGTCCTAAAGGCCCTGCCCAACAGTGACAGCTCAGCACGAAGCCCGTCACCTAGGAGAGCCCGCAGCCCCACAGGCTGCCCAGCAAATGCAGGAAGCCCAGGCCAGGCCCACGTCCAGCCTGACAGGTCAGGGCCCCCTCAGCCTGTCCACCTAAGACTGAGGGAGGCCCTGCTGGTGTTTGAAAGAGGATTTGGGTTGCAGCATGCTGGTGGCTCACACCTGTAATCCTGGCTACCCGGGATGCTGAGATCTGAGGGTTACAGTTCCAGGCTAGCTGGGCAGACAAATCCGAGAAACTCTTTATCTCTAACTAACCAGCAAAACGCTGGAAGGGGAGCTGTGGCTCCAATGGTAGATGCTAGTCAGGGGAAAAAGCTTTGCACTCAACCCCCCTAGTCACACACACACACACACACACACACACATTTGACGTCCAGACACAAACTAGATTTTGAATGTGTGAGTACATGCCTGAGCGTGTGTGCATAAGTGTGTATGTGCATGTGTATCTGTGTGTATATGCCTGTGTCCGTGTGCATGAGTGTGTATGTGCATGTGTGTATGAGTATGTGCACATGTGTATGAATATGTCTGAGCATGTGTGCATGAGTGTGTATGAGAATATACATGAGTGTATGTATATGCCTGAGTGTGTGTGCATGAGTGTATGTGCACATGTGTACAAGTATATGCATGTGTGTATAAATATGTCTGAGCGTGTGTGCATGAGTGTGTATGTGCATGTGTATCTGTGTGTATATGCCTGAGCGTGTGTGCATGACTGTGTATGTACATGTGTATCTGTGTGTATGTGCCTGAGCATGTGTGCATGAGTGTGTATGTGCATGTGTGTATGAGTATATGCATGTGTGTATGAATACGCCTGAGCGTGTGTGCATGAGTGGGTGTGCATGTGTGTATATGCCTGAGCGTGTGAGCATGAGTGGGTGTGCATGTGTGTAAGAGTATAGGCATGCGTGTGTGTATATGCCCGAGCGTGTGTGCATGAGTGTGTATGTGCATGTGTATCTGTGTGTATATGCCTGATCGTGTGAGCATGAGTGGGTGTGCATGTGTGTAAGAGTATAGGCATGCGTGTGTGTATATGCCCAAGCGTGTGAGCCTGTGTTGCCAGTGGTGGTGCTGGGGCATTTCCTGTGATGGTTAAGTGCCCTGCCCCGCAGGGCTGGCTCCAGGCGGTGCAGGGTGCATGCCCTCTCTCCGGTGTCCGAGATCCCCAGGGAGGGTGCAGGCTTGTGGACATCTGAGGCACCCGAGGCCACGCCCCAGCACAGGCCAGCGTCTCCGGCACGGCCCACACGTGGCCCTCGCTGCGGCCTTGCTCAGGGTGCTACCTGGGCCTCGTTCTCTGCAGACAGTCAGCTGCAGGTGTTGGGTGAGTGGTGTCAGAGGTGACAGGAGCCTTGGCTGTCATCGCTACAAGTTCTCAAGGACACCTTAGAACCCCCTCCCCCCCCCCGGGACTTGCCCCTCCTCCAGGGAGTCCAGGAAGGGTGCAGCAGGGGTCCCGGGTTGTTTTGGGGAACTTTCACACGGGTTCAGCCACTGCTGGGAAGAAGAATTACGACCTGTGACTCTGGAAAGGGAGACGGGCTGGCTGGGAAGCCGGGGTGGGAAGTTCAGGGCGGATGTCAGCTGCACAGACCAGGGTGATTTAGAAGGTTAAATGCTGGCAATCGTGTCAGATTTCCACACCTTCCATCCTGGACCACAGCCACTCTGATTCCCACATTGCAGGCTCCCCACAGCCCGCTGATGACAGCTGGCTTTGGGGCTCACGTCTGCAAGTTAGAGCCCCCCAGCCTCCTGCCCCCCAAGGCTCACCAGCACCCCCCCAAGTCCCTCCTCAGCTAGATGGGATGTGGGGCCACCCCGTGGAACGCTGGCCTGCCAGCTGTGCCCTGGGTGCTGTGTGCAGGCCAGGTTCACACATGGCCCATTGTGCAGCTGGGGCCAGGCCCACCTGGTAAGTAGAGTCTCACATTTTACTCTTCTTCACTGGGTTTGACAGCTCTAGGCTGACAATATTCTTAATTCTTCCACTGCTGGTTTGAATAAACTGAAAGGCCAGCACCCAAGTCTGTAACCGTGCCTGACCGCGTGCCACACAGGAGCACAGGCGCTTTCCGTGGGTCCCTGCCATCTGTGTCTGCACTGCGGATGTCGCCTGGACGTGTGCCTGTGACACCGTGCCACCCAAGGATCCACACAGCCCCAGGTCCAGGCAGGGGACAAGCAGGACACAGGGCCTCTGTAGACAAAGGGAGGCATTCCTACCCACGCTCACCCATCGCCCTGCACAAAAGTACAGACTAGCCAGGCACGTGGATCTGTGAGCAAACCTGTGTGTGCCGGACACACTGCTTCTTCCAGGGTCACTGATGGAGGAAGGAGTGGGGCCCCAGTCAGAGCCTCCTCACCCACTGAAGCTGAAAGGGGGGGCAGGAGAGGGGTTGAGAAAGGTGAAGCCCAGTGCTCCCACCTCTCTGTGCCTCACTGTCCTCACCCAGGAAACAGGTGACAGACTCCCAGCTTCCAAAGAGGCCCTGCTGCTGAAACCCCGGCCTGGGGCCCCGCTCACACCCAGTGGTCACACACACACACACACACACACACACACACACACAGGCACACACACACACAGGTACACAGGCAGGCACACATCTCCCCGTAAGTACAATCCACACCTCTCCCGTGCCCGGCCTTTACGAAGCCCAGGCTAGCCGCCTGAGAGGTATTTATTGGATAAATAAGCGAACGGCACAAAGGAAAACGCAAGCGTAAGCTAATTGTGCCGTGGTATTTATGACAGGTGCCCTGGTCAGGTCTACTCCACCTTCACTGCTCTTTCCTAACCTCCTTTCTCATCCTTGCCAGCAGGTTTTGGTGGCATCGCTGTGGGCGGCTCAGAGGCGCAGTACAGCTCACTCCGCAGACACACATTTTTTTTGGCTTGTATCCCTCACGTCTTTAACCATCTGTACACTCATCTTTGCATCTCAACTCCCCAAACGACAGAACTCTTCTGAAGAGCTGACTCCCCCATTCTGCTCTCAGAGCAGTTCTTAACCCAGCCAACACTTTTCAGTTCCTCTTCAGTATTAAGTGAAGTAAAGTACTAGATCCCACTGCACACTACAGTTCTGTGGGTCTATCTGGCACACGGAAACATATAACTAAAAAATTCTACAGACCTGGGTGCTAGCGGCTCACGCCTATAATCCTAGCTACTCAGGAGGCTGAGATCTGAAGATCGTGGTTCAAAGCCAGCCCAGGTACTAAAGTCCGTGAGATTCTTAACTCCAATTAACCACAAGAAAACCAGAAGTGGCCTTGTGCTTCAAGTGGTAGAATGGTAGCCTTGAGCTGAAGAGCTCAGGGACAGCACCCAGGCCTAGAGTTCAAGCCCCACATTGACCAAAAAGAAAAAAAAATCTACAGAAAATAAGAAAAACGTCCCGAAGTCCCTTAAAACTGAAACCATCAGTATTTGGCACTCAAATATAAAGAAAATCAGCCAACTAAAATGCTAGCCTGGTAATTCTATAGGAACTTCTCCAGAAAGATGCTCTCCAGGGCTTTAGCTATATTGGCTACTGAATGATGCACTAATTTCACTAAGAAAATCCTATTGTTAGGGCCCTCTACTAAATAGGCTGCTGAATCCAGAAGTCAGGGTGAAGAAAGGGTTAAGGTCAGGGCTGGGGTTAAGGTCAGGGACAGAGTCACAGCTAGAGCTAGGGGTAGGAATGGGTCATGGTTAGGGTACAGCTTCAGGCGGGCTGGGCAGGTTACATCCTGCAGGGCCTGGGTCTGGGAACTGGGCAATCGATGGAGGCCTGGAGTGGGCACTGTTGGAGGAGCCCGACCTGCCCCCAACCCACACATTCTGCACAGCAGTTCCAAATTTCTTAGTCAATTTTTTTAATGGCTTAATATGAAACTACAAATGAGATCGTTTTTACAAGTTTATTTTGCTCTGCCTGGAACGCCAATAAATAAGTGTATCTGTTAAACACATACAGCCAGAGGTTTCACGAAGCATTAGAGTCCTCTAAATTCCTGGTCCCCACCAGCCCTGGGGAAGAGCAGAGCTCAAGCAGGGCAGGGAAAGCAGCTACTGGCCGCAGCCCACTGCCACAGGACCTCTGTGTGACAGCACACAGGACATGGCTTGGGACCCAGAAAATGTAGTTGCCAAAGGGGTTATTATCACCTTCCAGGGCCTCCAGTCACAGCTGCTCAGAGGGGCTTCAGTATGATTTCTCAGCGCCAGCACAGCCCTGCCCCTCGACTGGGCCACATTCCTGTCATACTGCACTGTTCATAAAACAAACGGCCCGTTCACCAGACCCTGGGGAACCCTGGAGGGAGACAGCTCTGACACCCAGCTTCCCTGCAGCCTCCCGCCCCAGGTGAGGGCCCCCACGCCCAGGTTAAGAGCTCAGTGTTCTCCAGCCAGAGGAAACTGGGCCCTTCATAAGCCCTGGGAGGAAACAAGACCATCCCTAGTCCCAGCCCTGCCAAGGCCCAGGGTGGGTGAATGAGCAGCCAGGGTCCCTGTCCCCCACTGCCCAGCATGCTATGATGTGGTGCCAGGGGCCTCCCCCCACCATCCTTGTCCAGATGGAGAGCCATGGCTCAGGCCATGGGAAATTCCATCCATAACAGATACTTCAAAATATTTAAGTCTTCCGTTAGACTGGAAGCTGGGGAAGGAGTGAGATTTTATGTGCTCTGTTAGGACTGCTCTGAGCTCACCGGGGAAGGCACACCCCCTCTGGGGCAGCCCTCCATCCACCCCTCTCATTCTCAACCCAACACCACATGGAACTTGGAGACACACTCCAGCAGCCCCTCTCCCCTGATGAAAGGAACTGCGGTGGACGTCGCTCTAGGAGGCTGAAGGAAACACATCTTCCCTCTCTCTCCTGCTAAGCGCAACCAGAACCCTTGAAGAGTACATAAGCACAAGCAGAACTACCCTGGAAGGTGAGAAGAAGCAGCTGGCCTGGGGCCACAGGACCCCTCCGTGACATGCGACGGGCTCCCTAGCCTGTTTTTTGGCCTCATAACCCAGACTCAGAGGAAAAAAAAACAGCTAGAAAACACCAACAGGCTCAGCCCAAAACAGACTCAACCCCAGCCCGCAGGTGCACAGGTGACATGAGGCCCTCGGGTGACACGAGGCCCACAGTGCAGGGACCTAACCTCTCCAGCTACCATCCACCCATTGAGGGCAGCAGCCCTCTCCCACCCTGACCCTGCCAGGACCTGCTAGACAGAAAGTTAAACGAGAGTCGGGCTCACCTGACACTCAGTGGAAATGTCCTGGCTCCAGTGGAAACTTCTCTCCATGCCAAAACCAGGGTAATTCAGACTGACCAAGAAAGAAGCCAGCCGTCAGCACAGAGAAGAGAGCGGCAGTGCCGTGGCCATGCTGACCCTCAGGAACCTGGCACAGCCCTTGCATGACCAACGACACCATGATGGAAATGATTAAACGGAAAGACGGGTGGGGGACACGTCTTCAGTGAAAGCTTCAGGATTAAAAAGCATAACAGAGCCTACACCTGCAATCCTTGCTGTTCAGTAGGCTGAGAACTGAGAGCCAAGGTTCAAAGCCAGCCCAATGAAGGAGCAGAAAGCCAGAAGTGGAGAGGGTAATGTCAAGTCATCAGCAGAACAGAGACATGGTAGAGGAGACAGTGACAGAGACAGAGAAATGAAGTGACAGTAATGGGGAGAGACAGAGAGGGAAAAGGGAACCAGTGAGTCAAACGCAGAGATGGAGATGCGGGGAGAGACAGGGAAAGCAATGAGACAGAGATATGTAAGCAGGAGACACAGAAAGACCGGAGTGGGGGGACTCCAAGATCTAATCTTCATGGCAGCCTCCTGAAGGGAACAGCGGGCTGGGGACCCTCATTCTGGCCTAGGCTCGCCCCTCCCCGGGCAGGACTGGGAGGATCCTGAGCCCAGAGCATCCAAACAGCCCCAGCCAGGCCAGGAGGACCTGATTAAGTCCGCATCTTTTTTTCTTTCTTCCCTTTGTTGTTGTTGTTGTTGTTATTGTTTTGTTTTTGTCGGTGATGGGACTTGAACTCTGGCCATGGACGCTGTCCCTGAGCTCTTCAGCTCATGGCTACCGCCCTACCCCTTGAACCACAGTGCCACTTCCAGTTTTATAGTGATTTACTGGAGATAAGAGTCTCATGGACTTCTCAGTGCCGGGCTGGCTTTACACGGTGACCCTCAGATCCCAGCCTCTTGAACAGCAAGGGTTACAGGTGTGAGCCACTGCACCTGGAGAGTCAGCTCTTGTCATCGTGGTGAAGCGTGGGCCTTCAAGCTGGAGCATAACCTTGGAGCGTCAGGGTGCTCTTGGACCCTTTGCCCAGAGCTGGTTTGCAGAGCCTGGGGGCAGCTCAGTTCTGTGGGTACAGAAACCTGTCTTCCGGCCACCCCACCCCACCCCACTGTCACTGACCAGGAGGCAGAGCTGCCCACTCACGCAGCCAGAGCTGACCTGCTCCAACAGACGAGGGGCTGCCTCCAAGTCCCTTGTCCCAGAGCAAGCTCACCTTCTCCAGTGCCGGCCTGCAGGCGGCCAGAGACCCATGGCAGAACTGTACACACACTGACGGGTTGCTGCCAAGTCCCTTTGTATTGGGAAAAAGAAAGAGGGACCAGTCTGGAAGCCTGGTTCAGGTTTGTATTTGGCCAGTTTCACTTCTTCTAATCTACGTCTTCCTTCAGCAAATGGAGTGATGGATCTAGATGGCAGCACTGAAGAGTGGCTTGACAGTTCCAAGAACGCAGGCAGAATGGAGCCAAGGCGCTGCTGGCCGCCGGGAGGACGCCGGCTCCACATCCGCACAGGACCTCTGCTGCCAGGCAGACTCACAGCTTGTGGCCCACTGTGTGCCCTTGGGCCCTCATCACCCAGATTCCTTAGGAAGGCTGTGGGCAGCCTGGGGGCTCCCGTGGAACCCCAGGAGAGCACCCAGGGTCCCCTCCTTCCCTCCAGAAGCCTGGGGTGCTCTCTTGGTGCTGGTAGGATGGTCTCTGAACCAGCACAGGATGCAGGGTCCCAGCAGCCTCGCCACCCCAGCGCCTGGATCACAGGGACAGAGGCCCCCAGTGGTCAGAGCCAGAGAAACTTCCTTCAGGGAGAGGTGGCAGTGGGCGCTGTGGAGGAGGCGGGGCCAGCCACAGGTCTCGGGCTGGCAGGGCAGTGCAGCCCGCAAAGCCTGAACAAGCCACAGTCACTGCCTTTCTGTCCCTCACGTCTCCCGGCTGTGTGGGGCTTTCACAGTGCACTCCAGACATTCTGACCACTTTGTTCAAAGCAAATGACTGGAGCTGGGCTTTGCAAGGCCACGCCTGGCCGGCCACCCAGCAGCTGGTCATTCCTCCACTCTGCCCTCCTCCCCACAGAGGCACCAGCCAGTCATTGGAGTAGCAGGGCATCCAAGGCTCAAGGCTCCACAGGCCCCAGAGCTGGATCCACTGTGGGGGAGGAGAGGGAAGAGAGGAGTCCTCAGACGAAGGCTGCCCCCCTCCCGAGCCCTGCAGCTGCTCTGAGAAGAGCTGGGCTGCTCTGTGGGCCCCTCTGGGGATCAGCCCCCCTGGAGGGGAGCTGCAGGAGGCGGACCCACATTCTCTTACAAGTGTCTAACACCCAAACTGCCCTGACCCCGGGGCCCTGGTCTGCCTGCATGAATGCGAGGGAGGCACCTGGGATGCAGAGTCCATACCATCCACCCTGCAGCCCAGGTCCCCAGGCCCCCCATCCTCCAGGACAGTCTGAGGAGCCGCCAGGGCCTGCGGCAGGGAAGAAGTCTGGGGGATGATCGGGCCAGGATGCAGCAACTCTCCCGCTGCCGTCCCGGGGCAGCCCTGACTGAACGACCCAACACACCTTGGAGACGTGCTGGCGTCGGCCGGGCCTGGCCCAGGCCCTCAGCAAGGACTTGTGCAGAGGCAAGGCTAGCCAGAAGCTACTGTGGGGAGTCTGAGAAGGCCGCGCGGGTGGGCCATGCTGCAGCAGCAGGACCCTTGCACCAGCTGTGCCAGCCAAAGCGGAGTCAGTCACAGTCAGGGTGACAGCCCCAAATCTGAACCCTACACCAGTCTTTGTACAGGCAGCCGTCCATGGGTCCATCTGCCCTCTACAACCCCCCCACCCCAGGCTGCTCTGGGAGTCCCCTGGCAACCGTGCTGCCTCCCTTACCAGTCCCGGCTCCTCTACAGCCCCAACATCAGCCGGGGACCAAAGCCACAGGGCCACCCAAAGAAACCTCTGCTTCTTCCTGGTGGTCGGGCTGAGAGTCCCAGCGGGCGGGACAACACCGTGCCCTCCATCCAGAGCCCTGAACAGTGATTGAAGTTGAGGAAACACCAGGGAAAATACCTATGCTCTCACGATGGCCACAGCTCCTGCACTACAAGACAGACACAAGCCACAGAAATTTATTGTCACACTTCTGAGGCCCACAGTCCAACCAGAAAGACAGCAGGATTGGTTAAACCACAGGTTGTGAGCCCAGGGGCTCCACTTGGAGGAACCAACTATGGTTCCATTCTCGACTCCACCAAGGTCTTGAGGGGACAGTGTTCTCCCCAGGAGACATGGGGACAGAGGCTGGGGGCTGTCAGAGCATGGGAGAGGTATGGGGTGTAGTGGCTGCATGCTGTGAAGGTGTGGGGTTCAGTGCTGCTGTGGTGTGAAGGTGCGGTGTGTACCGGAGGTGTGGTGTGAAGGTTTGGGGTGTAATGGTGGTGTGGTGTGTAAGTGTGGTGTGTGGTGTGAAGGTGTGGTGTGTAGTGGTGGTGTGCTGTGAAGGTGTGGGGTGCAGTGCTGCTGTGGTGTGAAGGTGCGGTGTGTAGTGGTGGTGTGGTGTGAAGGTGTGGTGTGTAGTGGTGGTGTAGTGTGAAGGTGTGGGGTGCAGTGGTGGTGTGGTGTGAAGGTGTGGTGTGCAGTGGTGGTGTGGTGTGAAGGTGTGGGGTGCAGTGGTGGTGTGGTGTGAAGGTGTGGGGTGTAGTGGAGGTGTGGTGTGAAGGTGTGGGGTGCAGTGGTGGTGTGGTGTGAAGGTGTGTTGTGTAGTGGTGGTGTGGTGTGAAGGTGTGGTGTGCAGTGGTGGTGTGGTGTGAAGGTGTGGTGTGCAGTGGTGGTGTGGTGTGAAGGTGTGTTGTGTAGTGGTGGTGTGGTGTGAAGGTGTGGTGTGCAGTGGTGATGTGGTGTGAAGGTGTGGTGTGCAGTGGTGGTGTGGTGTGAAGGTGTGTTGTGCAGTGGAGGTGTGGTGTGAAGGTGTGTTGTGTAGTGGTGGTGTGGTGTGAAGGTGTGGTGTGCAGTGGTGGTGTGGTGTGAAGGTGTGTTGTGTAGTGGTGGTGTGGTGTGAAGGTGTGTTGTGTAGTGGTGGTGTGGTGTGAAGGTGTGTTGTGTAGTGGTGGTGTGGTGTGAAGGTGTGTTGTGTAGTGGTGGTGTGGTGTGAAGGTGTGGTGTGCAGTGGTGGTGTGGTGTGAAGGTGTGTTGTGTAGTGGTGGTGTGGTGTGAAGGTGTGGGGTGCAGTGGTGGTGTGGTGTGAAGGTGTGTTGTGTAGTGGTGGTGTGGTGTGAAGGTGTGGTGTGCAGTGGTGGTGTGGTGTGAAGGTGTGTTGTGTAGTGGTGGTGTGGTGTGAAGGTGTGGTGTGCAGTGGTGGTGTGGTGTGAAGGTGTGTTGTGTAGTGGTGGTGTGGTGTGAAGGTGTGGTGTGCAGTGGTGGTGTGGTGTGAAGGTGTGTTGTGTAGTGGTGGTGTGATGTGAAGGTGTGTTGTGTAGTGGTGGTGTGGTGTGAAGGTGTGGTGTGCAGTGGTGGTGTGGTGTGAAGGTGTGTTGTGTAGTGGTGGTGTGGTGTGAAGGTGTGGGGTGTAGTGGAGGTGTGGTGTGAAGGTGTGGTGTGCAGTGGTGGTGTGGTGTGAAGGTGTGTTGTGTAGTGGTGGTGTGGTGTGAAGGTGTGGGGTGCAGTGGTGGTGTGGTGTGAAGGTGTGTTGTGTAGTGGTGGTGTGGTGTGAAGGTGTGGTGTGCAGTGGTGGTGTGGTGTGAAGGTGTGTTGTGTAGTGGTGGTGTGGATGTGAAGGTGTGTTGTGTAGTGGTGGTGTGGTGTGAAGGTGTGGTGTGCAGTGGTGGTGTGGTGTGAAGGTGTGGTGTGTAGTGGTGGTGTGGTGTGAAGGTGTGGTATAGTGGAGGTGTGGTGTGAAGGTGTGGTATAGTGGTGGTGTGGTGTGAAGGTGTGTTGTGTAGTGGTGGTGTGGTGTGAAGGTGTGGTGTGCAGTGGTGGTGTGGTGTGAAGGTGTGGTGTGCAGTGGTGGTGTGGTGTGAAGGTGTGTTGTGTAGTGGTGGTGTGGTGTGAAGGTGTGGTGTGCAGTGGTGGTGTGGTGTGAAGGTGTGGTGTGCAGTGGTGGTGTGGTGTGAAGGTGTGTTGTGTAGTGGTGGTGTGGTGTGAAGGTGTGGTGTGTAGTGGTGGTGTGGTGTGAAGGTGTGGTATAGTGGTGGTGTGGTGTGAAGGTGTGGTGTGCAGTGGTGGTGTGGTGTGAAGGTGTGTTGTGCAGTGGAGGTGTGGTGTGAAGGTGTGTTGTGTAGTGGTGGTGTGGTGTGAAGGTGTGGTATAGTGGTGGTGTGGTGTGAAGGTGTGGTGTGCAGTGGTGGTGTGGTGTGAAGGTGTGTTGTGCAGTGGAGGTGTGGTGTGAAGGTGTGTTGTGTAGTGGTGGTGTGGTGTGAAGGTGTGGTGTGCAGTGGTGGTGTGGTGTGAAGGTGTGTTGTGTAGTGGTGGTGTGGTGTGAAGGTGTGGGGTGCAGTGGTGGTGTGGTGTGAAGGTGTGTTGTGTAGTGGTGGTGTGGTGTGAAGGTGTGGTGTGCAGTGGTGGTGTGGTGTGAAGGTGTGGGGTGCAGTGGTGGTGTGGTGTGAAGGTGTGTTGTGTAGTGGTGGTGTGATGTGAAGGTGTGTTGTGTAGTGGTGGTGTGGTGTGAAGGTGTGGTGTGCAGTGGTGGTGTGGTGTGAAGGTGTGTTGTGTAGTGGTGGTGTGATGTGAAGGTGTGTTGTGTAGTGGTGGTGTGGTGTGAAGGTGTGTTGTGTAGTGGTGGTGTGGTGTGAAGGTGTGTTGTGTAGTGGTGGTGTGGTGTGAAGGTGTGGGGTGTAGTGGAGGTGTGGTGTGAAGGTGTGGTGTGCAGTGGTGGTGTGGTGTGAAGGTGTGTTGTGTAGTGGTGGTGTGGTGTGAAGGTGTGGGGTGCAGTGGTGGTGTGGTGTGAAGGTGTGTTGTGTAGTGGTGGTGTGGTGTGAAGGTGTGGTGTGCAGTGGTGGTGTGGTGTGAAGGTGTGTTGTGTAGTGGTGGTGTGATGTGAAGGTGTGTTGTGTAGTGGTGGTGTGGTGTGAAGGTGTGGTGTGCAGTGGTGGTGTGGTGTGAAGGTGTGGTGTGTAGTGGTGGTGTGGTGTGAAGGTGTGGTATAGTGGAGGTGTGGTGTGAAGGTGTGGTATAGTGGTGGTGTGGTGTGAAGGTGTGTTGTGTAGTGGTGGTGTGGTGTGAAGGTGTGGTGTGCAGTGGTGGTGTGGTGTGAAGGTGTGGTGTGCAGTGGTGGTGTGGTGTGAAGGTGTGTTGTGTAGTGGTGGTGTGGTGTGAAGGTGTGGTGTGCAGTGGTGGTGTGGTGTGAAGGTGTGTTGTGTAGTGGTGGTGTGGTGTGAAGGTGTGTTGTGTAGTGGTGGTGTGGTGTGAAGGTGTGGTGTGCAGTGGTGGTGTGGTGTGAAGGTGTGTTGTGTAGTGGTGGTGTGGTGTGAAGGTGTGGGGTGCAGTGGTGGTGTGGTGTGAAGGTGTGTTGTGTAGTGGTGGTGTGGTGTGAAGGTGTGGTGTGCAGTGGTGGTGTGGTGTGAAGGTGTGTTGTGTAGTGGTGGTGTGATGTGAAGGTGTGTTGTGTAGTGGTGGTGTGGTGTGAAGGTGTGGTGTGCAGTGGTGGTGTGGTGTGAAGGTGTGGTGTGCAGTGGTGGTGTGGTGTGAAGGTGTGGTATAGTGGAGGTGTGGTGTGAAGGTGTGGTATAGTGGTGGTGTGGTGTGAAGGTGTGTTGTGCAGTGGTGGTGTGGTGTGAAGGTGTGGTGTGCAGTGGTGGTGTGGTGTGAAGGTGTGGTGTGCAGTGGTGGTGTGGTGTGAAGGTGTGGTGTGCAGTGGTGGTGTGGTGTGAAGGTGTGGTGTGCAGTGGTGGTGTGGTGTGAAGGTGTGGGGTGCAGTGGTGGTGTGGTGTGAAGGTGTGGTGTGCAGTGGTGGTGTGGTGTGAAGGTGTGGTGTGCAGTGGTGGTGTGGTGTGAAGGTGTGGTGTGTAGTGGTGATGTGGTGTGTAGGTGTGGTGTGTAGTGGTGGTGTGGTGTGAAGGTGTGGTGTGTAGTGGTGGTGTGGTGTGAAGGTGTGGTGTGCAGTGGTGGTGTGGTGTGAAGGTGTGGTGTGTAGTGGTGGTGTGGTGTGAAGGTTTGGGGTGTAGTGGAGGTGTGGTGTGAAGGTGTGGTGTGCAGTGGTGGTGTGGTTTGAAGGTGTGGGGTGCAGTGGTGGTGTGGTGTGAAGGTGTGGGGTGCAGTGGTGGTGTGGTGTGAAGGTGTGGGGTGCAGTGGTGGTGTGGTGTGAAGGTTTGGGGTGTAGTGGAGGTGTGGTGTGAAGGTGTGGTGTGTAGTGGTGGTGTGCTGTGAAGGTGTGGTGTGCAGTGGTGGTGTGGTGTGAAGGTGTGGTGTGCAGTGGAGGTGTGGTGTGAAGGTGTGGTGTGTAGTGGTGGTGTGCTGTGAAGGTGTGGTGTGCAGTGGTGATGTGGTGTGAAGGTGTGTTGTGTATTGGTGGTGTGGTGTGAAGGTGTGTGTTGTGTATTGGTGGTGTGGTGTGAAGGTGTGGTGTGCAGTGGTGGTGTGGTGTGAAGGTTTGGGGTGTAGTGGAGGTGTGGTGTGAAGGTGTGGTGTGCAGTGGTGGTGTGGTGTGAAGGTGTGGTGTGCAGTGGTGGTGTGGTGTGAAGGTGTGTTGTGTAGTGGTGGTGTGGTGTGAAGGTGTGGTGTGCAGTGGTGGGTGGTGTGAAGGTGTGTTGTGCAGTGGTGGTGTGGTGTGCAGGTGTGGTGTGCAGTGGTGGTGTGGTGTGAAGGTGTGTTGTGTAGTGGTGGTGTGATGTGAAGGTGTGTTGTGTAGTGGTGGTGTGGTGTGAAGGTGTGGTGTGTAGTGGTGGTGTGGTGTGAAGGTGTGGTGTGTAGTGGTGGTGTGGTGTGAAGGTGTGGTGTGTAGTGGTGGTGTGGTCTGAAGGTGTGGTGTGCAGTGGTGGTGTGGTGTGAAGGTGTGTTGTACAGTGGTGGTGTGGTGTGAAGGTGTGGTGTGCAGTGGTGGTGTGGTGTGAAGGTGTGGTGTGCAGTGGTGGTGTGGTGTGAAGGTATGGTGTGTAGTGGTGGTGTGGTGTGAAGGTGTGGTGTGTAGTGGTGGTGTGCTGTGAAGGTGTGGTGTGCAGTGGTGATGTGGTGTGAAGGTGTGGGTGTGTAGTGGTGGTGTGGTGTGAAGGTTTGGGGTGTAGTGGAGGTGTGGTGTGAAGGTGTGGTGTGCAGTGGTGGTGTGGTGTGAAGGTGTGTTGTGTAGTGGTGGTGTGGTGTGAAGGTTTGGGGTGTAGTGGAGGTGTGGTGTGAAGGTGTGGTGTGCAGTGGTGGTGTGGTGTGAAGGTGTGTTATGTAGTGGTGGTGTGCTGTGAAGGTGTGGTGTGCAGTGGTGGTGTGGTGTGAAGGTGTGTTGTGTAGTGGTGGTGTGGTGTGAAGGTTTGGGGTGTAGTGGAGGTGTGCTGTGAAGGTGTGGGGTGCAGTGGTGGTGTGGTGTGAAGGTGTGGGGTGCAGTGGTGGTGTGGTGTGAAGGTGTGGTGTGCAGTGGTGGTGTGGTGTGAAGGTGTGGGGTGCAGTGGTGATGTGGTGTGAAGGTGTGGTGTGTAGTGGTGGTGTGGTGTGAAGGTGTGGTGTGTAGTGGTGGTGTGGTGTGAAGGTGTGGTGTGTAGTGGTGGTGTGGTGTGAAGGTGTGGTGTGTGCAGTGGTGGTGTGGTGTGAAGGTGTGTTGTGTAGTGGTGGTGTGGTGTGAAGGTTTGGGGTGTAGTGGAGGTGTGGTGTGAAGGTGTGGTGTGCAGTGGTGGTGTGGTGTGAAGAGTTGTGTAGTGGTGGTGTGGTGTGAAGGTGTGGTGTGCAGTGGTGGTGTGGTGTGAAGGTGTGTTATGTAGTGGTGGTGTGGTGTGAAGGTGTGGGGTGCAGTGGTGGTGTGGTGTGAAGGTGTGGTGTGCAGTGGTGGTGTGGTGTGAAGGTGTGGGGTGCAGTGGTGATGTGGTGTGAAGGTGTGGTGTGTAGTGGTGGTGTGGTGTGAAGGTGTGTTGTGTAGTGGTGGTGTGGTGTGAAGGTGTGGTGTGCAGTGGTGGTGTGGTGTGAAGGTGTGGTGTGCAGTGGTGGTGTGGTGTGAAGGTTTGGGGTGCAGTGGAGGTGTGGTGTGAAGGTGTGGTGTGCAGTGGTGGTGTGGTGTGTAGGTGTGGTGTGTAGTGGTGGTGTGGTGTGAAGGTGTGGTGTGCAGTGGTGGTGTGGTGTGAAGGTGTGGTGTGCAGTGGTGGTGTGGTGTGAAGGTGTGGTGTGCAGTGGTGGTGTGGTGTGAAGGTTTGGGGTGTAGTGGAGGTGTGGTGTGAAGATGTGGTGTGCAGTGGTGGTGTGGTGTGAAGGTGTGGTGTGTAGTGGTGGTGTGGTGTGAAGGTGTGGTGTGCAGTGGTGGTGTGGTGTGAAGGTTTAGGGTGTAGTGGAGGTGTGGTGTGAAGGTGTGGTGTGCAGTGGTGGTGTGGTGTGAAGGTTTGGGGTGTAGTGGAGGTGGTGTGGTGTGAAGGTGTGGTGTGCAGTGGTGGTGTGGTGTGAAGGTGTGGTGTGTAGTGGTGGTGTGGTGTGAAGGTGTGGTGTGCAGTGGTGGTGTGGTGTGAAGGTGTGGTGTGCAGTGGTGGTGTGGTGTGAAGGTGTGGTGTGCAGTGGTGGTGTGGTGTGAAGGTGTGTTGTGCAGTGGTGGTGTGGTGTGAAGGTTTGGGGTGTAGTGGAGGTGTGGTGTGAAGGTGTGGTGTGCAGTGGTGGTGTGGTGTGAAGGTGTGGTGTGCACTGGTAGTGTGGTGTGAAGGTGTGGTGTGCAGTGGTGGTGTGGTGTGAAGGTGTGGTGTGTAGTGGTGGTGTGGTGTGAAGGTGTGGTGTGTAGTGGTGGTGTGGTCTGAAGGTGTGGTGTGCAGTGGTGGTGTGGTGTGAAGGTGTGTTGTACAGTGGTGGTGTGGTGTGAAGGTGTGGTGTGCAGTGGTGGGTGGTGTGAAGGTGTGGTGTGCAGTGGTGGTGTGGTGTGAAGGTGTGTTGTACAGTGGTGGTGTGGTGTGAAGGTGTGGTGTGCAGTGGTGGTGTGGTGTGAAGGTGTGTTGTGCAGTGGTGGTGTGGTGTGAAGGTTTGGGGTGTAGTGGAGGTGTGGTGTGAAGGTGTGGTGTGTAGTGGTGGTGTGGTGTGAAGGTGTGTTGTGTAGTGGAGGTGTGGTGTGAAGGTGTGTTGTGTAGTGGTGGTGTGGTGTGAAGGTGTGGTGTGCAGTGGTGGTGTGGTGTGAAGGTGTGTTGTGTAGTGGTGGTGTGGTGTGAAGGTGTGGTGTGCAGTGGTGGTGTGGTGTGAAGGTGTGGTGTGCAGTGGTGGTGTGGTGTGAAGGTGTGGTGTGCAGTGGTGGTGTGGTGTGAAGGTGTGTTGTGTAGTGGAGGTGTGGTGTGAAGGTGTGGTGTGTAGTGGAGGTGTGGTGTGAAGGTGTGTTATGTAGTGGTGGTGTGGTGTGAAGGTGTGGTGTGCAGTGGTGGTGTGGTGTGAAGGTGTGTTGTGTAGTGGAGGTGTGGTGTGAAGGTGTGTTGTGTAGTGGAGGTGTGGTGTGAAGGTGTGGTGTGTAGTGGAGGTGTGGTGTGAAGGTGTGTTGTGTAGTGGTGGTGTGGTGTGAAGGTGTGGTGTGCAGTGGTGGTGTGGTGTGAAGGTGTGTTGTGTAGTGGTGGTGTGGTGTGAAGGTGTTGTGTAGTGGTGGTGTGGTGTGAAGGTGTGGTGTGCAGTGGTGGTGTGGTGTGAAGGTGTGGTGTGCAGTGGTGGTGTGGTGTGAAGGTGTGTTGTGTAGTGGAGGTGTGGTGTGAAGGTGTGGTGTGTAGTGGAGGTGTGGTGTGAAGGTGTGGTGTGCAGTGGTGGTGTGGTGTGAAGGTTTGGGGTGTAGTGGAGGTGTGGTGTGAAGGTGTGGTGTGCAGTGGTGGTGTGGTGTGAAGGTGTGTTGTGTAGTGGTGGTGTGGTGTGAAGGTGTGTTGTGCAGTGGTGGTGTGGTGTGAAGGTGTGGTGTGCAGTGGTGGTGTGGTGTGAAGGTGTGGGGTACAGCGGGGTTGGTGTGAAGGTGTGGTGTGTAGTGGGGTGGGTGTGAAGGTGTGGGGTGCAGTGGGGTGGTGTGTCAAGTTGTGGGGTGCAATGGGGTGGGGTGTGCAATTGTGGAGTAAAGTGGGGTAGGTGTGAGGGTGTGGGGTGCAGTGGGTGGGGTGTGAAGCTCTGGGGTACAGTGGGGTGGGTGTGAGGGTGTGGGGTGCAGTAGCGGTGGGGTGGCATCTTGGAGGGTGGGCTCTATTTGGAAGGTGGGCTTGGAATCCCCAGGGTGTAGTTTGTGCTGTGTGTGGTGGGGTGAGTGGCAGGCAGGAAGTCCCGCCTTCGCAGAAGAAGGGTGCTTGAGGACAATGTGTGCTTGGCCAGTGCTCGATGCTGTATCCCTGTACTCTGCGCAGGAGGCTGAGAGCTGGGGATGGCAGTTCAAAGCCAAACCAGGCAGGAAAGTCCATGAGACTCATCTCCAATTAGCCGCGGAAAGTCAGAGGGGAGCTACGGCTCACGTAGTAAAGTGCTAGCCTTGAGCACAAAAGCTCAGGAACAGTGCTCAGGCCCAGAGTTTAAGCTCCAGGACTTGGAAAATAAAACTGTTTTTGTTTTTTGGGTGTGTGTGTGTGTGTGTGTTTCAAATGCAAAACATGGTGGTGTACACCTATACCCTCACTACTTAGGAGACGGAGGAGAGTTAAGCTCATGCTCAAAGCTAGCCTGGGAACGACGTCGTGAGATCAGGTCTCAAATAGCAGGGCTCCAGCAGGAGTGTGGCCTAGTGGTAGAGTGCTTGCCTAGCATTCATGAAGACCCAGGTTCAATTCCTCAGTACCACATACATAGAAAAACAAAACAGAAGTGGTGCTATGGCTCAAGTGGTAAAGCTCTAGCCTTGAGAAAAAACCCAAGGACAGTGCTCAGGCTCTGGGCTCAAATGCAGGACTGGTTAAAAAAGAGAAGGAGAAGGAGAAGGAGGAGGAGGAGGAGGAGGAGGAGCAGGAGGAGGAGGAGGAGGAAAAAGGAAGAGAGTGCTCGCCTACCATGCACAAAGACCTGGGTTTGATTCCTCTGTACCCCACATACATAGCACAAAAGCCGGAAGTGGTGCTGAGGCTCAAGTGGTAGAGCTCTAGCCTTGAGAAAGTCCAAGGACAGTGCTCAGGCCCTGAGCTCAAGCCCATGACTGGCAAAAAAAAAAAAAAAAAAAATTATTTCCAGTAGTAGAGTGCTTGCCTAGCATGCACAAAGACCCAGGTTCGATTCTTTGGTACCACAGACATAGAAAAATCAGAAGTGGTACTGTGGCTCAAGTGGTAGAGCTCTAGCCTTGAGAGAGTCTAAGGACAGTGCTCAGGCCCTGAGCTCAAGCCCAGGACTGGCAAAAAAAAAAAAAAGAGGAGGAAGAGGGGAATGGGGGCAGGGCTATTGGCAGGCTATCTGCTGGCAAAGTCTAATACCATAGTACGAGAGAGGAGAGAGGAGAGAGGAGAGAGGAGAGAGGAGAGAGGAGAGAGAGAGAGAGAGAGGAGAGAGAGAGAGAGAGAGGAGAGAGAGAGAGAGAGAGAGAGGAGAGAGAGAGAGAGAGAGAGAGAGAGAGAGAGAGAGAGAGAGAGAGAGAGAGAGAGAGAGAGAGAGAGAGAGAGGAGTAAAAAGGTCTGGTGACAGAGTGCCTGCCCCGCATGCATGAGGCTGGCTCCGTCCCCAGCACCAGCGAGCAGAAAGCAGGGTGGTGGTGCAGAGGGGGGTCCACTCTCCAGGTGGCCGCCCCTCACTCTGGGTGCTGACCCAGCATGAACTTCACAGAGCTGCCACGCTTGGCCTCTGGCCAGGGCACTCTTTCCACACCCGCACCCACCTTCCTGTCCTTACCCATCCTGAACCGAGACCACCCCAGGGACCCTACTTGGCCTCCAGCACTCCCCAAATTCAGCCACACTAGAGTCAGAACCCGCACTTCTGCTGAGGACAGAGATCTGAAGAGCAGGGGTACTGGGGGCTCGGCCCACCCTGTCCCCAAGGAGGCTGAGGCAGGAGATGTGGTAAGCGTGTGAGGAACTCCAGAGCACAGGCAAGGCTGTGGA
>NW_028327728.1:0-144252 GCF_031878675.1 Megascapheus bottae
TAAGTCATAGAATGGAGGTGTATGAAGTCATAGAAAGGAGGTGTGTGAAGTTACAATGAAGGTGTGTGAAGTCACACAATGGAGTTGTGTGAAGTCAGAATGGAGGTGTGTGATGTCACAGAATGAAGGTGTGTGAAGTCACAGAATGGAGGTGTGTGAAGTCACACAATGGAGATGTGTGAAGTCATAGAATGGAAGTGTGTGAAGTCACAGAATGGAGATGTGTGAAGTCATAGAATGGAGGTGTGTGAAGTCATAGATTGGAGGTGTGTGAAGTCAGAATGGAGGTTTTTAGTCAGAATGGAGGTGTGTGAAGTCACAGAATGGAGGTGTGTGAAGTCAGAATGGAGGTGTGTGAAGTCACAGAATGGAGATGTGTGAAGTCATAGAATGGAGGTGTGTGAAGTCATAGAATGGAGGTGTGTGAAGTTGCAATGAATGTGTGAGAAGTCACACAATGGAGTTGTGTGAAGTGAGACTGGAGGTGTGTGCAGTCACAGAATGGAGGTGTGTGAACTCAGAATGGAGTTGTGTGAAGTCACAAAATGGAGATGTGTGAAGTCACAGAATGGAGGCGTGTGAAGTCATAGTATGGAGGTGTGTGAAGTCACAGAATGGAGGTGTGTGAAGTCAGAGAATTGATGTTTGTGAAGTCATCGAATGGAGATATGTGAAGTCAGAATGGAGGTGTGTGAAGTCAGCATGGATGTGTGTGATGTCACAGGATGGAGGTGTGTGAACTCAGAATGGAGGTGTGTGAAGACACAGAGTGGAGATGTGTGAAGTAATAGAATGGAGGTGTGTGAAGTCATAGAAAGGAGGTGTGTGAACTTACAATGAAGGTGTGTGAAGTCACACAATGGAGTTGTGTGAAGTCAGAATGGAGGTGTGTGATATCACGGAATGATGGTGTGTGAAGTCACAGAATGGAGGTGTGTGAACTCATAGAATGGAGGTGTGTGAAGTCATAGAATGAAGGTGTGTGAAGTCACAGAATGGAGGTGTGTGAAGTCATAGAATGGAGGTGTGTGACGTCAAAGACGAGGTGTGTGAGGTCAGAATAGAGGTGTGTGAAGTCAGAAAAGGGTGGTGTGTGAACTCAGAATGGAGGTGTGTGAAGTCACAAAATGGAGATGTGTGAAGTCACAGAATGGAGGCGTGTGAAGTCACAGTATGGAGGTGTGTGAAGTCACAGAATCGAGGTGTGTGAAGTCACAGAATGGAGGTGTGTGTACTCAGAATGGAGCTGTGTGAAGTCACAGAATAGATATTTGTGAAGTCATTTAATGGAGGTGTGTGAAGTCATCGAATGGAGGTGTGTGAATTCAGAATGGAGGTGTGTGAACTCAGAATGGAGGTGTGTGAAGTCACAGAGTGGAGATGTGTGAAGTCATAGAATGGATTGGTGTGAAGTCATAGAATGGAGGTGTGTGAAGTTATAATGAAGGTGTGTGTAGTCACACAATGGAGTTATGTGAAGTCATAATGGAGTTGTGTGAAGTCACAGAATGAAGGTGTGTGAAGTCACAGAATGGAGGTGTGTGAAGTCACAGAATGGAGATGTGTGAAGTCATAGAATGGTGGTGTGTGAAGTCATAGAATGGAGGTGTGTGAAGTCAGAATGGAAGTGTGTGAAGTCAGAATGGAGGTGTGTAAAGTCACAGAAAGGAGGAGTGTGAACTCAGAATGGATGTGGGTGAAGTCACAGAATGGAGATGTGTGAAGTCATAGAATGGAGGTGTGTGAAGTCATAGAATGGAGGTGTGTGAAGTTATAATGAATGTGTGAGAAGTCACACAATGGAGTTGTGTGAAGTCAGACAGGAGGTGTGTGCAGTCACAGAATGGAGGTGTGTGAACTCAGAATGGAGGTGTGTGAAGTCACAAAATGGAGATGTGTGAAGTCAGAGAATGGAGGTGTGTGAAGTCATCGAATGGAGGTATGTGAAGTCAGAATGGAGGTGTGTGAAGTCAGCATGGAGGTGTGTGAAGTCACAGAAAGGAGGTGTGAACTCAGAATGGAGGTGTGTGAAGACACAGAGTGGAGATGTGTGAAGTAATAGAAAGGAGGTGTGTGAAGTCATAGAAAGGAGGTGTGTGAACTTACAATGAAGGAGTGTGAAGTCACAATGGAGTTGTGTGAAGTCAGAATGGAGGTGTGTAAAGTCACAGAATGGAGGAGTGTGAACTCAGAATGGAGGTGGGTGAAGTCACAGATTGGAGATGTGTGAAGTCACAGAATGGAGGTCTGTGAAGTCACAGAATGGAGGTGTGTGAAGTCACAGAATGGAGGTGGGTGAAGTCATAGAATGGAGTTGTGTGAAGTCAAAGAGGAGGTGTGTGAAGTCAGAATGGAGGTGTGTGAATTCACAGAATGGAGGTGTGTGAAGTCAGAGAATGGAGGTGTGTGAAGTCATAGAATGGAGGTTTGTGAAGTCAGAGATGGAGGTGTGTGAAATCATAGAATGGATGCGTGTGAAGTCAGAAAGGAGGTGTGTGAAGTCACAGAATGGAGGTGTGTGAAGTCACAGATTGTAGTGTTGTGAAGTCAGAATGGAGGTGTGTGAATTCAGAATGGAGGAGTGTGAAGTCAGAATGGAGGTGTGTGAAGTCACAAAATCGAGGTGTGGGAACACAGAATGGAGGTGTGTGAAGTCACAGAGTGGAGAGGTGTGAAGTCATAGAATGGAGGGGTGTGAAGTCATAGAATGGAGGTGTGTGAAGTTACAATGAAGGTGTGTGTAGTCACAAATTGGAGTTATGTGAAGTCAGAATGGAGTTGGGTGAAGTCACAGAATGAAGGTGTGTGAAGTCACAGAATGGAGGTGTGTGAAGTCACAGAATGGAGATGTGTGAAGTCATAGAATGGAGGTGTGTGAAGTCATAGAATGGAGGTGTGTGAAGTCAGAATGGAAGTGTGTGAAGTCAGAATGGAGTTGTGTAAAGTCACAGAATGGAGGAGTGTGAACTCGGAATGGAGGTGGGTGAAGTCACAGAATGGAGATGTGTGAAGTCATAGAATGGAGGTGTGTGAAGTCATAGAATGGAGGTGTGTGAAGTTACAATGAATGTGTGAAAAGTCAAACAATGGAGTTGTGTGAAGTCAGAATGGAGGTGTGTGAAGTCACAGAATGGACGAGTGTGAAGTCACAGAATGCAGGTCTGTGAAGTCATAGAATGGAGGTGTTCGACGTCAAAGACGAGGTGTGTGAGGTCAGAATGGAGGTGTGTGAAGTCAGAAAAGGGTGGTGTGTGAACTCAGAATGGAGGTGTGTGAAGTCACACAATGGAGATGTGTGAAGTCACAGAATGGAGGCGTGTGAAGTCATAGTATGGAGGTGTGTGAAGTCACAGAATGGAGGTGTGTGAAGTCACAGAATGGAGGTGTGTGTACTCAGAATGGAGGTGTGTGAAGTCACAGAATAGATATTTGTGAAGTCATTTAATGGAGGTGTGTGAAGTCATCGAATGGAGGTGTGTGAATTCAGAATGGAGGTGTGTGAACTCAGAATGGAGGTGTGTGAAGTCACAGAGTGGAGAGGTGTGAAGTCATAGAATGGAGGGGTGTGAAGTCATAGAATGGAGGTGTGTGAAGTTACAATGAAGGTGTGTGTAGTCACACAATGGAGTTATGTGAAGTCATAATGGAGTTGTGTGAAGTCACAGAATGAAGGTGTGTGAAGTCACAGAATGGAGGTGTGTGAAGTCACAGAATGGAGATGTGTGAAGTCATAGAATGGTGGTGTGTGAAGTCATAGAATGGAGGTGTGTGAAGTCAGAATGGAAGTGTGTGAAGTCAGAATGGAGGTGTGTAAAGTCACAGAAAGGAGGAGTGTGAACTCAGAATGGATGTGGGTGAAGTCACAGAATGGAGATGTGTGAAGTCATAGAATGGAGGTGTATGAAGTCATAGAAAGGAGGTGTGTGAAGTTACAATGAAGGTGTGTGAAGTCACACAATGGAGTTGTGTGAAGTCAGAATGGAGGTGTGTGATGTCACAGAATGAAGGTGTGTGAAGTCACAGAATGGAGGTGTGTGAAGTCACACAATGGAGATGTGTGAAGTCATAGAATGGAAGTGTGTGAAGTCACAGAATGGAGATGTGTGAAGTCATAGAATGGAGGTGTGTGAAGTCATAGATTGGAGGTGTGTGAAGTCAGAATGGAGGTTTTTAGTCAGAATGGAGGTGTGTGAAGTCACAGAATGGAGGTGTGTGAAGTCAGAATGGAGGTGTGTGAAGTCACAGAATGGAGATGTGTGAAGTCATAGAATGGAGGTGTGTGAAGTCATAGAATGGAGGTGTGTGAAGTTGCAATGAATGTGTGAGAAGTCACACAATGGAGTTGTGTGAAGTGAGACTGGAGGTGTGTGCAGTCACAGAATGGAGGTGTGTGAACTCAGAATGGAGTTGTGTGAAGTCACAAAATGGAGATGTGTGAAGTCACAGAATGGAGGCGTGTGAAGTCATAGTATGGAGGTGTGTGAAGTCACAGAATGGAGGTGTGTGAAGTCAGAGAATTGATGTTTGTGAAGTCATCGAATGGAGATATGTGAAGTCAGAATGGAGGTGTGTGAAGTCAGCATGGATGTGTGTGATGTCACAGGATGGAGGTGTGTGAACTCAGAATGGAGGTGTGTGAAGACACAGAGTGGAGATGTGTGAAGTAATAGAATGGAGGTGTGTGAAGTCATAGAAAGGAGGTGTGTGAACTTACAATGAAGGTGTGTGAAGTCACACAATGGAGTTGTGTGAAGTCAGAATGGAGGTGTGTGATATCACGGAATGATGGTGTGTGAAGTCACAGAATGGAGGTGTGTGAACTCATAGAATGGAGGTGTGTGAAGTCATAGAATGAAGGTGTGTGAAGTCACAGAATGGAGGTGTGTGAAGTCATAGAATGGAGGTGTGTGACGTCAAAGACGAGGTGTGTGAGGTCAGAATAGAGGTGTGTGAAGTCAGAAAAGGGTGGTGTGTGAACTCAGAATGGAGGTGTGTGAAGTCACAAAATGGAGATGTGTGAAGTCACAGAATGGAGGCGTGTGAAGTCACAGTATGGAGGTGTGTGAAGTCACAGAATCGAGGTGTGTGAAGTCACAGAATGGAGGTGTGTGTACTCAGAATGGAGCTGTGTGAAGTCACAGAATAGATATTTGTGAAGTCATTTAATGGAGGTGTGTGAAGTCATCGAATGGAGGTGTGTGAATTCAGAATGGAGGTGTGTGAACTCAGAATGGAGGTGTGTGAAGTCACAGAGTGGAGATGTGTGAAGTCATAGAATGGATTGGTGTGAAGTCATAGAATGGAGGTGTGTGAAGTTATAATGAAGGTGTGTGTAGTCACACAATGGAGTTATGTGAAGTCATAATGGAGTTGTGTGAAGTCACAGAATGAAGGTGTGTGAAGTCACAGAATGGAGGTGTGTGAAGTCACAGAATGGAGATGTGTGAAGTCATAGAATGGTGGTGTGTGAAGTCATAGAATGGAGGTGTGTGAAGTCAGAATGGAAGTGTGTGAAGTCAGAATGGAGGTGTGTAAAGTCACAGAAAGGAGGAGTGTGAACTCAGAATGGATGTGGGTGAAGTCACAGAATGGAGATGTGTGAAGTCATAGAATGGAGGTGTGTGAAGTCATAGAATGGAGGTGTGTGAAGTTATAATGAATGTGTGAGAAGTCACACAATGGAGTTGTGTGAAGTCAGACAGGAGGTGTGTGCAGTCACAGAATGGAGGTGTGTGAACTCAGAATGGAGGTGTGTGAAGTCACAAAATGGAGATGTGTGAAGTCAGAGAATGGAGGTGTGTGAAGTCATCGAATGGAGGTATGTGAAGTCAGAATGGAGGTGTGTGAAGTCAGCATGGAGGTGTGTGAAGTCACAGAAAGGAGGTGTGAACTCAGAATGGAGGTGTGTGAAGACACAGAGTGGAGATGTGTGAAGTAATAGAAAGGAGGTGTGTGAAGTCATAGAAAGGAGGTGTGTGAACTTACAATGAAGGAGTGTGAAGTCACAATGGAGTTGTGTGAAGTCAGAATGGAGGTGTGTAAAGTCACAGAATGGAGGAGTGTGAACTCAGAATGGAGGTGGGTGAAGTCACAGATTGGAGATGTGTGAAGTCACAGAATGGAGGTCTGTGAAGTCACAGAATGGAGGTGTGTGAAGTCACAGAATGGAGGTGGGTGAAGTCATAGAATGGAGTTGTGTGAAGTCAAAGAGGAGGTGTGTGAAGTCAGAATGGAGGTGTGTGAATTCACAGAATGGAGGTGTGTGAAGTCAGAGAATGGAGGTGTGTGAAGTCATAGAATGGAGGTTTGTGAAGTCAGAGATGGAGGTGTGTGAAATCATAGAATGGATGCGTGTGAAGTCAGAAAGGAGGTGTGTGAAGTCACAGAATGGAGGTGTGTGAAGTCACAGATTGTAGTGTTGTGAAGTCAGAATGGAGGTGTGTGAATTCAGAATGGAGGAGTGTGAAGTCAGAATGGAGGTGTGTGAAGTCACAAAATCGAGGTGTGGGAACACAGAATGGAGGTGTGTGAAGTCACAGAGTGGAGAGGTGTGAAGTCATAGAATGGAGGGGTGTGAAGTCATAGAATGGAGGTGTGTGAAGTTACAATGAAGGTGTGTGTAGTCACAAATTGGAGTTATGTGAAGTCAGAATGGAGTTGGGTGAAGTCACAGAATGAAGGTGTGTGAAGTCACAGAATGGAGGTGTGTGAAGTCACAGAATGGAGATGTGTGAAGTCATAGAATGGAGGTGTGTGAAGTCATAGAATGGAGGTGTGTGAAGTCAGAATGGAAGTGTGTGAAGTCAGAATGGAGTTGTGTAAAGTCACAGAATGGAGGAGTGTGAACTCGGAATGGAGGTGGGTGAAGTCACAGAATGGAGATGTGTGAAGTCATAGAATGGAGGTGTGTGAAGTCATAGAATGGAGGTGTGTGAAGTTACAATGAATGTGTGAAAAGTCAAACAATGGAGTTGTGTGAAGTCAGAATGGAGGTGTGTGAAGTCACAGAATGGACGAGTGTGAAGTCACAGAATGCAGGTCTGTGAAGTCATAGAATGGACGCGTGTGAAGTCAGAGAATGGAGGTTTGTGAGGTCAGAGAATGGAGGTGTGTGTAGTCACAGAATGGAGGTCTGTGAAGTCACAGAATGTAGGTGTGTGAAGTCACAGTATGGAGGTGTGTGAAGTCATAGAATGGAGGTGTGTGCAGTCAAAGAGGAGGTGTGTGAAGTCAGAATGGAGGTGTGTGAATTCACAGAATGGAGGTGTTTGAAGTCACAGAATGGAGGTCTGTGAAGTCATAGAATGGAGGTGTGTGAAGTCAGAGATGGAGGTGTGTGAAATCATAGAATGGCCGTGTGTGAAGTCAGAAAGGAGGGGTGTGAAGTCACAGAATGGAGGTGTGTGAAGTCACAGAATGTAGTGTTGTGAAGTCAGAATGGAGGTGTGTGAATCACAGAATGGAGGTGTGTGAAGTCAGAATGGAGATGTGTGAAATCATAGAATGGTGGTGTGTGAAGTCAGAATGGAGGTGTGTGAAGTCATAGAATGAAGGTGTGTGAAGTCACAGAATGGAGGTGTGTGAAGGCCCAGAATGGAGGTGTGTGAAGTCATAGAATGGAGGTGTCTGAAGTCAAAGAGGAGGTGTGTGAAGTCAGAATGGAGGTGTGTGAATTCAGAGAATGGAGGTGTGTGAAGTCAGAGAATGGAGGTGTGTGAAGTCATAGAATGGAGGCGTGTGAAGGCAGAGAATGGAGTTGTGTGAAGTCAGAGAATGGAGATGTGTGAAGTCAGAGAATGGAGGTTTGTGAAGTCAGAATGGAGGTGTGTGAAGTCAAAGAATGGAGGTGTGTGTACTCAGAAAGGAGGTGTGTGAAGTCACAGAATGGAGATGTGTGAAGTCATAGAATGGAGGTGTGTGAAGTTATCGAATGGAGATATGTGAAGTCAGAATGGAGGTGTGTGAAGTCAGCATGGAGGTGTGTGAAGTCACAGAATGGAGGTGTGTGAACTCAGAATGGAGGTGTGTGAAGACACAGAGTGGAGACGTGTGAAGTCATAGAATGGAGGTGTGTGCAGTCAAAGAGGAGGTGTGTGAAGTCAGAATGGAGGTGTGTGAATTCACAGAATGGAGGTGTTTGAAGTCACAGAATGGAGGTCTGTGAAGTCATAGAATGGAGGTGTGTGAAGTCAGAGATGGAGGTATGTGAAATCATAGAATGGCCGTGTGTGAAGTCAGAAAGGAGGGGTGTGAAGTCACAGAATGGAGGTGTGTGAAGTCACAGAATGTAGTGTTGTGAAGTCAGAATGGAGGTGTGTGAATCACAGAATGGAGGTGTGTGAAGTCAGAATGGAGATGTGTGAAATCATAGAATGGTGGTGTGTGAAGTCAGAATGGAGGTGTGTGAAGTCATAGAATGAAGGTGTGTGAAGTCACAGAATGGAGGTGTGTGAAGGCACAGAATGGAGGTGTGTGAAGTCATAGAATGGAGGTGTTTGAAGTCAAAGAGGAGGTGTGTGAAGTCAGAATGGAGGTGTGTGAATTCAAGAATGGAGGTGTGTGAAGTCAGAGAATGGAGGTGTGTGAAGTCATAGAATGGAGGCGTGTGAAGTCAGAGAATGGAGTTGTGTGAAGTCAGAGAATGGAGATGTGTGAAGTCAGAGAATGGAGGTTTGTGAAGTCAGAATGGAGGTGTGTGAAGTCAGAATGGAGGTGTATGAATCACAGAATGGAGGTATGTGAACTCAGAATGGAGCTGTGTGAAGTCACACAATGGAGATGTGTGAAGTCACAGAATGGAGGCGTGTGATGTCATAGTATGGAGGTGTGTGAAGTCACAGAATGGAGGTGTGTGAAGTCAAAGAATGGAGGTGTGTGTACTCAGAAAGGAGGTGTGTGAAGTCACAGAATGGAGATGTGTGAAGTCATAGAATGGAGGTGTGTGAAGTTTTCGAATGGAGATATGTGAAGTCAGAATGGAGGTGTGTGAAGTCAGCATGGAGGTGTGTGAAGTCATAGAATGGAGGTGTGTGAACTCAGAATGGAGGTGTGTGATGTCACAGAATGAAGGTGTGTGAAGTCACAGAATGGAGGTGTGTGAAGTCACACAATGGACATGTGTGAAGTCATAGAATGGAAGTGTGTGATGTCACAGAATGGAGATGTGTGAAGTCATAGAATGGAGGTGTGTGAAGTCATAGATTGGAGGTGTGTGAAGTCAGAATGGAGGTGTTTAGTCAGAATGGAGGTGTGTGAAGTCATAGAATGGAGGTGTGTGAAGTCAGAATGGAGGTGTGTGAAGTCACAGAATGGAGATGTGTGAAGTCATACAATGGAGGTGTGTGAAGTCATAGAATGGAGGTGTGTGAAGTTACAATGAATGTGTGAGAAGTCACACAATGGAGTTGTCTGAAGTGAGACTGGAGGTGTGTGCAGTCACAGAATGGAGGTGTGTGAACTCAGAATGGAGGTGTGTGAAGTAACAAAATGGAGATGTGTGAAGTCACAGAATGGAGGCGTGTGAAGTCATAGTATGGAGGTGTGTGAAGTCACAGAATGGAGGTGTGTGAAGTCAGAGAATTGATGTTTGTGAAGTCATCGAATGGAGATATGTGAAGTCAGAATGGAGGTGTGTGAAGTCAGCATGGATGTGTGTGATGTCACAGGATGGAGGTGTGTGATCTCAGAATGGAGGTGTGTGAAGACACAGAGTGGAGATGTGTGAAGTAATAGAATGGAGGTGTGTGAAGTCATAGAAAGGAGGTGTGTGAAGTTACAATGAAGGTGTGTGAAGTCACACAATGGAGTTGTGTGAAGTCAGAATGGAGGTGTGTGATGTCACAGAATGAAGGTGTGTGAAGTCACAGAATGGAGGTGTGCGAAGTCATAGAATGGAGGTGTGTGAAGTCATAGAATGAAGGTGTGTGAAGTCACAGAATGGAGGTGTGTGACGTCATAGAATGGAGGTGTTCGACGTCAAAGACGAGGTGTGTGAGGTCAGAATGGAGGTGTGTGAAGTCAGAAAAGGGTGGTGTGTGAACTCAGAATGGAGGTGTGTGAAGTCACACAATGGAGATGTGTGAAGTCACAGAATGGAGGCGTGTGAAGTCATAGTATGGAGGTGTGTGAAGTCACAGAATGGAGGTGTGTGAAGTCACAGAATGGAGGTGTGTGTACTCAGAATGGAGGTGTGTGAAGTCACAGAATAGATATTTGTGAAGTCATTTAATGGAGGTGTGTAAAGTCATCGAATGGAGGTGTGTGATTTCAGAATGGAGGTGTGTGAACTCAGAATGGAGGTGTGTGAATTCACAGAGTGGAGATGTGTGAAGTCATAGAATGGAGGGGTGTGAAGTCATAGAATGGAGGTGTGTGAAGTTACAATGAAGGTGTGTGTAGTCACACAATGGAGTTATGTGAAGTCATAATGGAGTTGTGTGAAGTCACAGAATGAAGGTGTGTGAAGTCACAGAATGGAGGTGTGTGAAGTCACAGAATGGAGATGTGTGAAGTCATAGAATGGTGGTGTATGAAGTCATAGAATGGAGGTGTGTGAAGTCAGAATGGAAGTGTGTGAAGTCAGAATGGAGGTGTGTAAAGTCACAGAAAGGAGGAGTGTGAACTCAGAATGGATGTGGGTGAAGTCACAGAATGGAGATGTGTGAAGTCATAGAATGGAGGTGTATGAAGTCATAGAAAGGAGGTGTGTGAAGTTACAATGAAGGTGTGTGAAGTCACACAATGGAGTTGTGTGAAGTCAGAATGGAGGTGTGTGATGTCACAGAATGAAGGTGTGTGAAGTCACAGAATGGAGGTGTGTGAAGTCACACAATGGAGATGTGTGAAGTCATAGAATGGAAGTGTGTGAAGTCACAGAATGGAGATGTGTGAAGTCATAGAATGGAGGTGTGTGAAGTCATAGATTGGAGGTGTGTGAAGTCAGAATGGAGGTTTTTAGTCAGAATGGAGGTGTGTGAAGTCACAGAATGGAGGTGTGTGAAGTCAGAATGGAGGTGTGTGAAGTCACAGAATGGAGATGTGTGAAGTCATAGAATGGAGGTGTGTGAAGTCATAGAATGGAGGTGTGTGAAGTTGCAATGAATGTGTGAGAAGTCACACAATGGAGTTGTGTGAAGTGAGACTGGAGGTGTGTGCAGTCACAGAATGGAGGTGTGTGAACTCAGAATGGAGTTGTGTGAAGTCACAAAATGGAGATGTGTGAAGTCACAGAATGGAGGCGTGTGAAGTCATAGTATGGAGGTGTGTGAAGTCACAGAATGGAGGTGTGTGAAGTCAGAGAATTGATGTTTGTGAAGTCATCGAATGGAGATATGTGAAGTCAGAATGGAGGTGTGTGAAGTCAGCATGGATGTGTGTGATGTCACAGGATGGAGGTGTGTGAACTCAGAATGGAGGTGTGTGAAGACACAGAGTGGAGATGTGTGAAGTAATAGAATGGAGGTGTGTGAAGTCATAGAAAGGAGGTGTGTGAACTTACAATGAAGGTGTGTGAAGTCACACAATGGAGTTGTGTGAAGTCAGAATGGAGGTGTGTGATATCACGGAATGATGGTGTGTGAAGTCACAGAATGGAGGTGTGTGAACTCATAGAATGGAGGTGTGTGAAGTCATAGAATGAAGGTGTGTGAAGTCACAGAATGGAGGTGTGTGAAGTCATAGAATGGAGGTGTGTGACGTCAAAGACGAGGTGTGTGAGGTCAGAATAGAGGTGTGTGAAGTCAGAAAAGGGTGGTGTGTGAACTCAGAATGGAGGTGTGTGAAGTCACAAAATGGAGATGTGTGAAGTCACAGAATGGAGGCGTGTGAAGTCACAGTATGGAGGTGTGTGAAATCACAGAATCGAGGTGTGTGAAGTCACAGAATGGAGGTGTGTGTACTCAGAATGGAGCTGTGTGAAGTCACAGAATAGATATTTGTGAAGTCATTTAATGGAGGTGTGTGAAGTCATCGAATGGAGGTGTGTGAATTCAGAATGGAGGTGTGTGAACTCAGAATGGAGGTGTGTGAAGTCACAGAGTGGAGATGTGTGAAGTCATAGAATGGATTGGTGTGAAGTCATAGAATGGAGGTGTGTGAAGTTATAATGAAGGTGTGTGTAGTCACACAATGGAGTTATGTGAAGTCATAATGGAGTTGTGTGAAGTCACAGAATGAAGGTGTGTGAAGTCACAGAATGGAGGTGTGTGAAGTCACAGAATGGAGATGTGTGAAGTCATAGAATGGTGGTGTGTGAAGTCATAGAATGGAGGTGTGTGAAGTCAGAATGGAAGTGTGTGAAGTCAGAATGGAGGTGTGTAAAGTCACAGAAAGGAGGAGTGTGAACTCAGAATGGATGTGGGTGAAGTCACAGAATGGAGATGTGTGAAGTCATAGAATGGAGGTGTGTGAAGTCATAGAATGGAGGTGTGTGAAGTTATAATGAATGTGTGAGAAGTCACACAATGGAGTTGTGTGAAGTCAGACAGGAGGTGTGTGCAGTCACAGAATGGAGGTGTGTGAACTCAGAATGGAGGTGTGTGAAGTCACAAAATGGAGATGTGTGAAGTCAGAGAATGGAGGTGTGTGAAGTCATCGAATGGAGGTATGTGAAGTCAGAATGGAGGTGTGTGAAGTCAGCATGGAGGTGTGTGAAGTCACAGAAAGGAGGTGTGAACTCAGAATGGAGGTGTGTGAAGACACAGAGTGGAGATGTGTGAAGTAATAGAAAGGAGGTGTGTGAAGTCATAGAAAGGAGGTGTGTGAACTTACAATGAAGGAGTGTGAAGTCACAATGGAGTTGTGTGAAGTCAGAATGGAGGTGTGTAAAGTCACAGAATGGAGGAGTGTGAACTCAGAATGGAGGTGGGTGAAGTCACAGATTGGAGATGTGTGAAGTCACAGAATGGAGGTCTGTGAAGTCACAGAATGGAGGTGTGTGAAGTCACAGAATGGAGGTGGGTGAAGTCATAGAATGGAGTTGTGTGAAGTCAAAGAGGAGGTGTGTGAAGTCAGAATGGAGGTGTGTGAATTCACAGAATGGAGGTGTGTGAAGTCAGAGAATGGAGGTGTGTGAAGTCATAGAATGGAGGTTTGTGAAGTCAGAGATGGAGGTGTGTGAAATCATAGAATGGATGCGTGTGAAGTCAGAAAGGAGGTGTGTGAAGTCACAGAATGGAGGTGTGTGAAGTCACAGATTGTAGTGTTGTGAAGTCAGAATGGAGGTGTGTGAATTCAGAATGGAGGAGTGTGAAGTCAGAATGGAGGTGTGTGAAGTCACAGAATCGAGGTGTGGGAACACAGAATGGAGGTGTGTGAAGTCACAGAGTGGAGAGGTGTGAAGTCATAGAATGGAGGGGTGTGAAGTCATAGAATGGAGGTGTGTGAAGTTACAATGAAGGTGTGTGTAGTCACAAATTGGAGTTATGTGAAGTCAGAATGGAGTTGGGTGAAGTCACAGAATGAAGGTGTGTGAAGTCACAGAATGGAGGTGTGTGAAGTCACAGAATGGAGATGTGTGAAGTCATAGAATGGAGGTGTGTGAAGTCATAGAATGGAGGTGTGTGAAGTCAGAATGGAAGTGTGTGAAGTCAGAATGGAGTTGTGTAAAGTCACAGAATGGAGGAGTGTGAACTCGGAATGGAGGTGGGTGAAGTCACAGAATGGAGATGTGTGAAGTCATAGAATGGAGGTGTGTGAAGTCATAGAATGGAGGTGTGTGAAGTTACAATGAATGTGTGAAAAGTCAAACAATGGAGTTGTGTGAAGTCAGAATGGAGGTGTGTGAAGTCACAGAATGGACGAGTGTGAAGTCACAGAATGCAGGTCTGTGAAGTCATAGAATGGACGCGTGTGAAGTCAGAGAATGGAGGTTTGTGAGGTCAGAGAATGGAGGTGTGTGTAGTCACAGAATGGAGGTCTGTGAAGTCACAGAATGTAGGTGTGTGAAGTCACAGTATGGAGGTGTGTGAAGTCATAGAATGGAGGTGTGTGCAGTCAAAGAGGAGGTGTGTGAAGTCAGAATGGAGGTGTGTGAATTCACAGAATGGAGGTGTTTGAAGTCACAGAATGGAGGTCTGTGAAGTCATAGAATGGAGGTGTGTGAAGTCAGAGATGGAGGTGTGTGAAATCATAGAATGGCCGTGTGTGAAGTCAGAAAGGAGGGGTGTGAAGTCACAGAATGGAGGTGTGTGAAGTCACAGAATGTAGTGTTGTGAAGTCAGAATGGAGGTGTGTGAATCACAGAATGGAGGTGTGTGAAGTCAGAATGGAGATGTGTGAAATCATAGAATGGTGGTGTGTGAAGTCAGAATGGAGGTGTGTGAAGTCATAGAATGAAGGTGTGTGAAGTCACAGAATGGAGGTGTGTGAAGGCCCAGAATGGAGGTGTGTGAAGTCATAGAATGGAGGTGTCTGAAGTCAAAGAGGAGGTGTGTGAAGTCAGAATGGAGGTGTGTGAATTCAAAGAATGGAGGTGTGTGAAGTCAGAGAATGGAGGTGTGTGAAGTCATAGAATGGAGGCGTGTGAAGTCAGAGAATGGAGTTGTGTGAAGTCAGAGAATGGAGATGTGTGAAGTCAGAGAATGGAGGTTTGTGAAGTCAGAATGGAGGTGTGTGAAGTCAGAATGGAGGTGTTTAGTCAGAATGGAGGTGTGTGAAGTCATAGAATGGAGGAGTGTGAAGTCAGAATGGAGGTGTGTGAAGTCACAGAATGGAGATGTGTGAAGTCATAGAATGGAGGTGTGTGAAGTCATAGAATGGAGGTGTGTGAAGTTACAATGAATGTGTGAGAAGTCACACAATGGAGTTGTCTGAAGTGAGACTGGAGGTGTGTGCAGTCACAGAATGGAGGTGTGTGAACTCAGAATGGAGGTGTGTGAAGTCACAGAATGAAGATGTGTGAAGTCATAGAATGGAGGTGTGTGAAGTCATAGAATGGAGGTGTGTGAAGTCATAGAAAGGAGGTGTGTGAAGTTACAATGAAGGTGTGTGAAGTCACGCAATGGAGTTGTGTGAAGTCAGAATGGAGGTGTGTGATGTCACAGAATGAAGGTGTGTGAAGTCACAGAATGGAGGTGTGTGAAGTCATAGAATGGAGGTGTGTGAAGTCATAGAATGAAGGTGTGTGAAGTCACAGAATGGAGGTGTGTGAAGTCATAGAATGGAGGTGTGTGACGTCAAAGACGAGGTGTGTGAGGTCAGAATGGAGGTGTGTGAAGTCAGAAAAGGGTGGTGTGTGAACTCAGAATGGAGGTGTGTGAAGTCACACAATGGAGATGTGTGAAGTCACAGAATGGAGGCGTGTGAAGTCATAGTATGGAGTTGTGTGAAGTCACAGAATGGAGGTGTGTGAAGTCACAGAATGGAGGTGTGTGTACTCAGAATGGAGATGTGTGAAGTCAGAGAATGGAGGTTTGTGAAGTCAGAATGGAGGTGTGTGAAGTCAAAGAATGGAGGTGTGTGTACTCAGAAAGGAGGTGTGTGAAGTCACAGAATGGAGATGTGTGAAGTCATAGAATGGAGGTGTGTGAAGTTATCGAATGGAGATATGTGAAGTCAGAATGGAGGTGTGTGAAGTCAGCATGGAGGTGTGTGAAGTCACAGAATGGAGGTGTGTGAACTCAGAATGGAGGTGTGTGAAGACACAGAGTGGAGACGTGTGAAGTCATAGAATGGAGGTGTGTGCAGTCAAAGAGGAGGTGTGTGAAGTCAGAATGGAGGTGTGTGAATTCACAGAATGGAGGTGTTTGAAGTCACAGAATGGAGGTCTGTGAAGTCATAGAATGGAGGTGTGTGAAGTCAGAGATGGAGGTATGTGAAATCATAGAATGGCCGTGTGTGAAGTCAGAAAGGAGGGGTGTGAAGTCACAGAATGGAGGTGTGTGAAGTCACAGAATGTAGTGTTGTGAAGTCAGAATGGAGGTGTGTGAATCACAGAATGGAGGTGTGTGAAGTCAGAATGGAGATGTGTGAAATCATAGAATGGTGGTGTGTGAAGTCAGAATGGAGGTGTGTGAAGTCATAGAATGAAGGTGTGTGAAGTCACAGAATGGAGGTGTGTGAAGGCACAGAATGGAGGTGTGTGAAGTCATAGAATGGAGGTGTTTGAAGTCAAAGAGGAGGTGTGTGAAGTCAGAATGGAGGTGTGTGAATTCAAGAATGGAGGTGTGTGAAGTCAGAGAATGGAGGTGTGTGAAGTCATAGAATGGAGGCGTGTGAAGTCAGAGAATGGAGTTGTGTGAAGTCAGAGAATGGAGATGTGTGAAGTCAGAGAATGGAGGTTTGTGAAGTCAGAATGGAGGTGTGTGAAGTCAGAATGGAGGTGTATGAATCACAGAATGGAGGTATGTGAACTCAGAATGGAGCTGTGTGAAGTCACACAATGGAGATGTGTGAAGTCACAGAATGGAGGCGTGTGATGTCATAGTATGGAGGTGTGTGAAGTCACAGAATGGAGGTGTGTGAAGTCAAAGAATGGAGGTGTGTGTACTCAGAAAGGAGGTGTGTGAAGTCACAGAATGGAGATGTGTGAAGTCATAGAATGGAGGTGTGTGAAGTTTTCGAATGGAGATATGTGAAGTCAGAATGGAGGTGTGTGAAGTCAGCATGGAGGTGTGTGAAGTCATAGAATGGAGGTGTGTGAACTCAGAATGGAGGTGTGTGATGTCACAGAATGAAGGTGTGTGAAGTCACAGAATGGAGGTGTGTGAAGTCACACAATGGACATGTGTGAAGTCATAGAATGGAAGTGTGTGATGTCACAGAATGGAGATGTGTGAAGTCATAGAATGGAGGTGTGTGAAGTCATAGATTGGAGGTGTGTGAAGTCAGAATGGAGGTGTTTAGTCAGAATGGAGGTGTGTGAAGTCATAGAATGGAGGTGTGTGAAGTCAGAATGGAGGTGTGTGAAGTCACAGAATGGAGATGTGTGAAGTCATACAATGGAGGTGTGTGAAGTCATAGAATGGAGGTGTGTGAAGTTACAATGAATGTGTGAGAAGTCACACAATGGAGTTGTCTGAAGTGAGACTGGAGGTGTGTGCAGTCACAGAATGGAGGTGTGTGAACTCAGAATGGAGGTGTGTGAAGTAACAAAATGGAGATGTGTGAAGTCACAGAATGGAGGCGTGTGAAGTCATAGTATGGAGGTGTGTGAAGTCACAGAATGGAGGTGTGTGAAGTCAGAGAATTGATGTTTGTGAAGTCATCGAATGGAGATATGTGAAGTCAGAATGGAGGTGTGTGAAGTCAGCATGGATGTGTGTGATGTCACAGGATGGAGGTGTGTGATCTCAGAATGGAGGTGTGTGAAGACACAGAGTGGAGATGTGTGAAGTAATAGAATGGAGGTGTGTGAAGTCATAGAAAGGAGGTGTGTGAAGTTACAATGAAGGTGTGTGAAGTCACACAATGGAGTTGTGTGAAGTCAGAATGGAGGTGTGTGATGTCACAGAATGAAGGTGTGTGAAGTCACAGAATGGAGGTGTGCGAAGTCATAGAATGGAGGTGTGTGAAGTCATAGAATGAAGGTGTGTGAAGTCACAGAATGGAGGTGTGTGACGTCATAGAATGGAGGTGTTCGACGTCAAAGACGAGGTGTGTGAGGTCAGAATGGAGGTGTGTGAAGTCAGAAAAGGGTGGTGTGTGAACTCAGAATGGAGGTGTGTGAAGTCACACAATGGAGATGTGTGAAGTCACAGAATGGAGGCGTGTGAAGTCATAGTATGGAGGTGTGTGAAGTCACAGAATGGAGGTGTGTGAAGTCACAGAATGGAGGTGTGTGTACTCAGAATGGAGGTGTGTGAAGTCACAGAATAGATATTTGTGAAGTCATTTAATGGAGGTGTGTAAAGTCATCGAATGGAGGTGTGTGATTTCAGAATGGAGGTGTGTGAACTCAGAATGGAGGTGTGTGAATTCACAGAGTGGAGATGTGTGAAGTCATAGAATGGAGGGGTGTGAAGTCATAGAATGGAGGTGTGTGAAGTTACAATGAAGGTGTGTGTAGTCACACAATGGAGTTATGTGAAGTCATAATGGAGTTGTGTGAAGTCACAGAATGAAGGTGTGTGAAGTCACAGAATGGAGGTGTGTGAAGTCACAGAATGGAGATGTGTGAAGTCATAGAATGGTGGTGTATGAAGTCATAGAATGGAGGTGTGTGAAGTCAGAATGGAAGTGTGTGAAGTCAGAATGGAGGTGTGTAAAGTCACAGAAAGGAGGAGTGTGAACTCAGAATGGATGTGGGTGAAGTCACAGAATGGAGATGTGTGAAGTCATAGAATGGAGGTGTATGAAGTCATAGAAAGGAGGTGTGTGAAGTTACAATGAAGGTGTGTGAAGTCACACAATGGAGTTGTGTGAAGTCAGAATGGAGGTGTGTGATGTCACAGAATGAAGGTGTGTGAAGTCACAGAATGGAGGTGTGTGAAGTCACACAATGGAGATGTGTGAAGTCATAGAATGGAAGTGTGTGAAGTCACAGAATGGAGATGTGTGAAGTCATAGAATGGAGGTGTGTGAAGTCATAGATTGGAGGTGTGTGAAGTCAGAATGGAGGTTTTTAGTCAGAATGGAGGTGTGTGAAGTCACAGAATGGAGGTGTGTGAAGTCAGAATGGAGGTGTGTGAAGTCACAGAATGGAGATGTGTGAAGTCATAGAATGGAGGTGTGTGAAGTCATAGAATGGAGGTGTGTGAAGTTGCAATGAATGTGTGAGAAGTCACACAATGGAGTTGTGTGAAGTGAGACTGGAGGTGTGTGCAGTCACAGAATGGAGGTGTGTGAACTCAGAATGGAGTTGTGTGAAGTCACAAAATGGAGATGTGTGAAGTCACAGAATGGAGGCGTGTGAAGTCATAGTATGGAGGTGTGTGAAGTCACAGAATGGAGGTGTGTGAAGTCAGAGAATTGATGTTTGTGAAGTCATCGAATGGAGATATGTGAAGTCAGAATGGAGGTGTGTGAAGTCAGCATGGATGTGTGTGATGTCACAGGATGGAGGTGTGTGAACTCAGAATGGAGGTGTGTGAAGACACAGAGTGGAGATGTGTGAAGTAATAGAATGGAGGTGTGTGAAGTCATAGAAAGGAGGTGTGTGAACTTACAATGAAGGTGTGTGAAGTCACACAATGGAGTTGTGTGAAGTCAGAATGGAGGTGTGTGATATCACGGAATGATGGTGTGTGAAGTCACAGAATGGAGGTGTGTGAACTCATAGAATGGAGGTGTGTGAAGTCATAGAATGAAGGTGTGTGAAGTCACAGAATGGAGGTGTGTGAAGTCATAGAATGGAGGTGTGTGACGTCAAAGACGAGGTGTGTGAGGTCAGAATAGAGGTGTGTGAAGTCAGAAAAGGGTGGTGTGTGAACTCAGAATGGAGGTGTGTGAAGTCACAAAATGGAGATGTGTGAAGTCACAGAATGGAGGCGTGTGAAGTCACAGTATGGAGGTGTGTGAAATCACAGAATCGAGGTGTGTGAAGTCACAGAATGGAGGTGTGTGTACTCAGAATGGAGCTGTGTGAAGTCACAGAATAGATATTTGTGAAGTCATTTAATGGAGGTGTGTGAAGTCATCGAATGGAGGTGTGTGAATTCAGAATGGAGGTGTGTGAACTCAGAATGGAGGTGTGTGAAGTCACAGAGTGGAGATGTGTGAAGTCATAGAATGGATTGGTGTGAAGTCATAGAATGGAGGTGTGTGAAGTTATAATGAAGGTGTGTGTAGTCACACAATGGAGTTATGTGAAGTCATAATGGAGTTGTGTGAAGTCACAGAATGAAGGTGTGTGAAGTCACAGAATGGAGGTGTGTGAAGTCACAGAATGGAGATGTGTGAAGTCATAGAATGGTGGTGTGTGAAGTCATAGAATGGAGGTGTGTGAAGTCAGAATGGAAGTGTGTGAAGTCAGAATGGAGGTGTGTAAAGTCACAGAAAGGAGGAGTGTGAACTCAGAATGGATGTGGGTGAAGTCACAGAATGGAGATGTGTGAAGTCATAGAATGGAGGTGTGTGAAGTCATAGAATGGAGGTGTGTGAAGTTATAATGAATGTGTGAGAAGTCACACAATGGAGTTGTGTGAAGTCAGACAGGAGGTGTGTGCAGTCACAGAATGGAGGTGTGTGAACTCAGAATGGAGGTGTGTGAAGTCACAAAATGGAGATGTGTGAAGTCAGAGAATGGAGGTGTGTGAAGTCATCGAATGGAGGTATGTGAAGTCAGAATGGAGGTGTGTGAAGTCAGCATGGAGGTGTGTGAAGTCACAGAAAGGAGGTGTGAACTCAGAATGGAGGTGTGTGAAGACACAGAGTGGAGATGTGTGAAGTAATAGAAAGGAGGTGTGTGAAGTCATAGAAAGGAGGTGTGTGAACTTACAATGAAGGAGTGTGAAGTCACAATGGAGTTGTGTGAAGTCAGAATGGAGGTGTGTAAAGTCACAGAATGGAGGAGTGTGAACTCAGAATGGAGGTGGGTGAAGTCACAGATTGGAGATGTGTGAAGTCACAGAATGGAGGTCTGTGAAGTCACAGAATGGAGGTGTGTGAAGTCACAGAATGGAGGTGGGTGAAGTCATAGAATGGAGTTGTGTGAAGTCAAAGAGGAGGTGTGTGAAGTCAGAATGGAGGTGTGTGAATTCACAGAATGGAGGTGTGTGAAGTCAGAGAATGGAGGTGTGTGAAGTCATAGAATGGAGGTTTGTGAAGTCAGAGATGGAGGTGTGTGAAATCATAGAATGGATGCGTGTGAAGTCAGAAAGGAGGTGTGTGAAGTCACAGAATGGAGGTGTGTGAAGTCACAGATTGTAGTGTTGTGAAGTCAGAATGGAGGTGTGTGAATTCAGAATGGAGGAGTGTGAAGTCAGAATGGAGGTGTGTGAAGTCACAGAATCGAGGTGTGGGAACACAGAATGGAGGTGTGTGAAGTCACAGAGTGGAGAGGTGTGAAGTCATAGAATGGAGGGGTGTGAAGTCATAGAATGGAGGTGTGTGAAGTTACAATGAAGGTGTGTGTAGTCACAAATTGGAGTTATGTGAAGTCAGAATGGAGTTGGGTGAAGTCACAGAATGAAGGTGTGTGAAGTCACAGAATGGAGGTGTGTGAAGTCACAGAATGGAGATGTGTGAAGTCATAGAATGGAGGTGTGTGAAGTCATAGAATGGAGGTGTGTGAAGTCAGAATGGAAGTGTGTGAAGTCAGAATGGAGTTGTGTAAAGTCACAGAATGGAGGAGTGTGAACTCGGAATGGAGGTGGGTGAAGTCACAGAATGGAGATGTGTGAAGTCATAGAATGGAGGTGTGTGAAGTCATAGAATGGAGGTGTGTGAAGTTACAATGAATGTGTGAAAAGTCAAACAATGGAGTTGTGTGAAGTCAGAATGGAGGTGTGTGAAGTCACAGAATGGACGAGTGTGAAGTCACAGAATGCAGGTCTGTGAAGTCATAGAATGGACGCGTGTGAAGTCAGAGAATGGAGGTTTGTGAGGTCAGAGAATGGAGGTGTGTGTAGTCACAGAATGGAGGTCTGTGAAGTCACAGAATGTAGGTGTGTGAAGTCACAGTATGGAGGTGTGTGAAGTCATAGAATGGAGGTGTGTGCAGTCAAAGAGGAGGTGTGTGAAGTCAGAATGGAGGTGTGTGAATTCACAGAATGGAGGTGTTTGAAGTCACAGAATGGAGGTCTGTGAAGTCATAGAATGGAGGTGTGTGAAGTCAGAGATGGAGGTGTGTGAAATCATAGAATGGCCGTGTGTGAAGTCAGAAAGGAGGGGTGTGAAGTCACAGAATGGAGGTGTGTGAAGTCACAGAATGTAGTGTTGTGAAGTCAGAATGGAGGTGTGTGAATCACAGAATGGAGGTGTGTGAAGTCAGAATGGAGATGTGTGAAATCATAGAATGGTGGTGTGTGAAGTCAGAATGGAGGTGTGTGAAGTCATAGAATGAAGGTGTGTGAAGTCACAGAATGGAGGTGTGTGAAGGCCCAGAATGGAGGTGTGTGAAGTCATAGAATGGAGGTGTCTGAAGTCAAAGAGGAGGTGTGTGAAGTCAGAATGGAGGTGTGTGAATTCAAAGAATGGAGGTGTGTGAAGTCAGAGAATGGAGGTGTGTGAAGTCATAGAATGGAGGCGTGTGAAGTCAGAGAATGGAGTTGTGTGAAGTCAGAGAATGGAGATGTGTGAAGTCAGAGAATGGAGGTTTGTGAAGTCAGAATGGAGGTGTGTGAAGTCAGAATGGAGGTGTTTAGTCAGAATGGAGGTGTGTGAAGTCATAGAATGGAGGAGTGTGAAGTCAGAATGGAGGTGTGTGAAGTCACAGAATGGAGATGTGTGAAGTCATAGAATGGAGGTGTGTGAAGTCATAGAATGGAGGTGTGTGAAGTTACAATGAATGTGTGAGAAGTCACACAATGGAGTTGTCTGAAGTGAGACTGGAGGTGTGTGCAGTCACAGAATGGAGGTGTGTGAACTCAGAATGGAGGTGTGTGAAGTCACAGAATGAAGATGTGTGAAGTCATAGAATGGAGGTGTGTGAAGTCATAGAATGGAGGTGTGTGAAGTCATAGAAAGGAGGTGTGTGAAGTTACAATGAAGGTGTGTGAAGTCACGCAATGGAGTTGTGTGAAGTCAGAATGGAGGTGTGTGATGTCACAGAATGAAGGTGTGTGAAGTCACAGAATGGAGGTGTGTGAAGTCATAGAATGGAGGTGTGTGAAGTCATAGAATGAAGGTGTGTGAAGTCACAGAATGGAGGTGTGTGAAGTCATAGAATGGAGGTGTGTGACGTCAAAGACGAGGTGTGTGAGGTCAGAATGGAGGTGTGTGAAGTCAGAAAAGGGTGGTGTGTGAACTCAGAATGGAGGTGTGTGAAGTCACACAATGGAGATGTGTGAAGTCACAGAATGGAGGCGTGTGAAGTCATAGTATGGAGTTGTGTGAAGTCACAGAATGGAGGTGTGTGAAGTCACAGAATGGAGGTGTGTGTACTCAGAATGGAGGTGTGTGAAGTCACAGAATTGATATTTGTGAAGTCATTTAATGGAGGTGTGTGAAGTCATCGAATGGAGGTGTGTGAATTCAGAATGGAGGTGTGTGAACTCAGAATGGAGGTGTGTGAAGTCACAGAGTGGAGATGTGTGAAGTCATAGAATGGAGGGGTGTGAAGTCATAGAATGGAGGTGTGTGAAGTTACAATGAAGGTGTGTGTAGTCACACAATGGAGTTATGTGAAGTCATAATGGAGTTGTGTGAAGTCACAGAATGAAGGTGTGTGAAGTCACAGAATGGAGGTGTGTGAAGTCACAGAATGGAGATGTGTGAAGTCATAGAATGGTGGTGTGTGAAGTCATAGAATGGAGGTGTGTGAAGTCAGAATGGAAGTGTGTGAAATCAGAATGGAGGTGTGTAAAGTCACAGAAAGGAGGAGTGTGAACTCAGAATGGATGTGGGTGAAGTCACAGAATGGAGATGTGTGAAGTCATAGAATGGAGGTGTATGAAGTCATAGAAAGGAGGTGTGTGAAGTTACAATGAAGGTGTGAAAAGTCAAACAATGGAGTTGTGTGAAGTCAGAATGGAGGTGTGTGAAGTCACACAATGGAGATGTGTGAAGTCACAGAATGGAGGTGTGTGAAGTCACAGAATGGAGATGTGTGAAGTCATAGAATGGAGGTGTTTGAATTCATAGAATGGAGGTGTGTGAAGTCAGAATGGAGGTGTGTAGTCAGTATGGAGGTGTGTGAAGTCACAGAATGGAGGTGTGTGAAGTCAGAATGGAGGTGTGTGAAGTCACAGAATTAAGATGTGTGAAGTCATAGAATGGAGGTGTGTGAAGTCATAGAATGGAGGTGTGTGAAGTCACAATGAATGTGTGAGAAGTCACACAATGGAGTTGTGTAAAGTCAGACAGGAGGTGTGTGCAGTCACAGAATGGAGGTGTGTGAACTCAGAATGGAGGTGTGTGAAGTCACAAAATGGAGATGTGTGAAGTCACAGAGTGGAGGCGTGTGAAGTCATGGTATGGAGGTGTGTTAAGTCACAGAATGGAGGTGTGTGAAGTCAGAGAATGGAGGTGTGTGAAGTCATCGAATGGAGGTATGTGAAGTCAGAATGGAGGTGTGTGAAGTCAGCATGGAGGTGTGTGAATTCACAGAAAGGAGGTGTGAACTCAGAATGGAGGTGTGTGAAGACACAGAGTGGAGATGTGTGAAGTAATAGAATGGAGGTGTGTGAAGTCATAGAAAGGAGGTGTGTGAAGTTACAATGAAGGTGTGTGAAGTCACACAATGGAGTTGTGTGAAGTCAGAATGGAGGTGTGTGATGTCACAGAATGAAGGTGTGTGACGTCAAAGACGAGGTGTGTGAAGTCAGAATGGAGGTGTGTGAAGTCACAGAATGGAGGTGTGTGAACTCAGAATGGAGGTGTGTGAAGTCACACAATGGAGATGTGTGATGTCACAGAATGGAGGCGTGTGAAGTCATAGTATGGAGGTGTGTGAAGTCACAGAATGGAGGTGTGTGAAGTCACAGAATGGAGGTGTGTGTACTCAGAATGGAGCTGTGTGAAGTCACAGAATAGATATTTGTGAAGTCATAGAATGGAGGTGTGTGAAGTCATCGAATGGAGGTGTGTGAATTCAGAATGGAGGTGAGTGAAGTCAGAATGGAGGTGTGTGAACTCAGAATGGAGGTGTGTGAAGTCACAGAGTGGAGATGTGTGAAGGCATAGAATGGAGGGGTGTGAAGTCATAGAATGGAGGTGTGTGAAGTCATAGAATGGAGGTGTGTGAAGTCACAATATGGAGATGTGTGAAGTCACAGAATGGAGGCGTGCGAAGTCATAGTATGGAGGTGTGTGAAGTCACAGAATGGAGGTGTGTAAAGTCAGAGAATGGAGGTGTGTGAAGTCATAGAATGGAGGCGTGTGAAGTCAGAGAATGGAGTTGTGTGAAGACAGAGAATGGAGGTGTGTGAAGTCAGAGAATGGAGGTGTGTGAAGTCTGAATGGAGGTGTGTGAAGCCTGACTGGAGTTCCGTGAAGTCAGAATGGAGGTGTGTGAATCACAGAATGGAGGTGTGTGAAGTCACACAATGGAGATGTGTGAAGTCACAGAATGGAGGCTTGTGAAGTCATAGTATGGAGGTGTGTGAAGTCACAGAATGGAGGTGTGTGAAGTCACAGAATGGAGATGTGTGAAGTCATAGAATGGAGGTTTGTGAAGTCATAGAATGGAGGTGTGTGAAGTCAGAATGGAAGTGTGTGAAGTCAGAATGGAGGTGTGTAAAGTCACAGAATGGAGGAGTGTGAACTCAGAATGGAGGTGGGTGAAGTCACAGAATGGAGATGTGTGAAGTCATAGAATGGAGGTGTGTGAAGTCATAGAATGGAGGTGTGTGAAGATACAATGAATGTGTGAGAAGTCAAACAATGGAGTTGTGTGAAGTCAGAATGGAGGTGTGTGAAGTCAGAATGGAGGTGTGTAGTCAGTATGGAGGTGTGTGAAGTCACAGAATGGAGGTGTGTGAAGTCAGAATGGAGGTGTGTGAAGTCACAGAATGAAGATGTGTGAAGTCATAGAATGGAGGTGTGTGAAGTCATAGAATGGAGGTGTGTGAAGTCACAATGAATGTGTGAGAAGTCACACAATGGAGTTGTGTAAAGTCAGACAGGAGGTGTGTGCAGTCACAGAATGGAGGTGTGTGAACTCAGAATGGAGGTGTGTGAAGTCACAAAATGGAGATGTGTGAAGTCACAGAGTGGAGGCGTGTGAAGTCATGGTATGGAGGTGTGTTAAGTCACAGAATGGAGGTGTGTGAAGTCAGAGAATGGAGGTGTGTGAAGTCATCGAATGGAGGTATGTGAAGTCAGAATGGAGGTGTGTGAAGTCAGCATGGAGGTGTGTGAAGTCACAGAAAGGAGGTGTGAACTCAGAATGGAGGTGTGTGAAGACACAGAGTGGAGATGTGTGAAGTAATAGAATGGAGGTGTGTGAAGTCATAGAAAGGAGGTGTGTGAAGTTACAATGAAGGTGTGTGAAGTCACACAATGGAGTTGTGTGAAGTCAGAATGGAGGTGTGTGATGTCACAGAATGAAGGTGTGTGACGTCAAAGACGAGGTGTGTGAAGTCAGAATGGAGGTGTGTGAAGTCACAGAATGGAGGCGTGTGAACTCAGAATGGAGGTGTGTGAAGTCACACAATGGAGATGTGTGATGTCACAGAATGGAGGCGTGTGAAGTCATAGTATGGAGGTGTGTGAAGTCACAGAATGGAGGTGTGTGAAGTCACAGAATGGAGGTGCGTGTACTCAGAATGGAGCTGTGTGAAGTCACAGAATAGATATTTGTGAAGTCATAGAATGGAGGTGTGTGAAGTCATCGAATGGAGGTGTGTGAATTCAGAATGGAGGTGAGTGAAGTCAGAATGGAGGTGTGTGAACTCAGAATGGAGGTGTGTGAAGTCACAGAGTGGAGATGTGTGAAGGCATAGAATGGAGGGGTGTGAAGTCATAGAATGGAGGTGTGTGAAGTCATAGAATGGAGGTGTGTGAAGTCACAATATGGAGATGTGTGAAGTCACAGAATGGAGGCGTGCGAAGTCATAGTATGGAGGTGTGTGAAGTCACAGAATGGAGGTGTGTAAAGTCAGAGAATGGAGGTGTGTGAAGTCATAGAATGGAGGCGTGTGAAGTCAGAGAATGGAGTTGTGTGAAGTCAGAGAATGGAGGTGTGTGAAGTCAGAGAATGGAGGTGTGTGAAGTCTGAATGGAGGTGTGTGAAGCCTGACTGGAGTTCCGTGAAGTCAGAATGGAGGTGTGTGAATCACAGAATGGAGGTGTGTGAAGTCACACAATGGAGATGTGTGAAGTCACAGAATGGAGGCTTGTGAAGTCATAGTATGGAGGTGTGTGAAGTCACAGAATGGAGGTGTGTGAAGTCACAGAATGGAGATGTGTGAAGTCATAGAATGGAGGTTTGTGAAGTCATAGAATGGAGGTGTGTGAAGTCAGAATGGAAGTGTGTGAAGTCAGAATGGAGGTGTGTAAAGTCACAGAATGGAGGAGTGTGAACTCAGAATGGAGGTGGGTGAAGTCACAGAATGGAGATGTGTGAAGTCATAGAATGGAGGTGTGTGAAGTCATAGAATGGAGGTGTGTGAAGATACAATGAATGTGTGAGAAGTCAAACAATGGAGTTGTGTGAAGTCAGAATGGAGGTGTGTGAAGTCACAGAATCGAGGTGTGGGAACTGAGAATGGAGGTGTGTGAAGTCACAGAGTGGAGATGTGTGAAGTCATAGAATGGAGGGGTGTGAAGTCATAGAATGGAGGTGTGTGAAGTTACAATGAAGGTGTGTGTAGTCACACAATGGAGTTATGTGAAGTCATAATGGAGTTGTGTGAAGTCACAGAATGAAGGTGTGTGAAGTCACAGAATGGAGGTGTGTGAAGTCACAGAATGGAGATGTGTGAAGTCATAGAATGGTGGTGTGTGAAGTCATAGAATGGAGGTGTGTGAAGTCACAAAATGGAGATGTGTGAAGTCACATAGTGGAGGCGTGTGAAGTCATGGTATGGAGGTGTGTGAAGTCACAGAATGGAGGTGTGTGAAGTCACAGAATGGAGGTGTGTGAAGCCATCGAATGGAGGTATGTGAAGTCAGAATGGAGGTGTGTGAACTTAGCATGGAGGTGTGTGAAGTCACAGAAAGGAGGTGTGAACTCAGAATGGAGGTGTGTGAAGACACAGAGTGGAGATGTGTGAAGTAATAGAATGGAGGTGTGTGAAGTCATAGAAAGGAGGTGTGTGAAGTTTCAATGAAGGAGTGTGAAGTCACACAATGGAGTTGTGTGAAGTCAGAATGGAGGTGTGTAAAGTCACAGAATGGAGGAGTGTGAACTCAGAATGGAGGTGGGTGAAGTCACAGATTGGAGATGTGTGAAGTCACAGAATGGAGGTCTGTGAAGTCACAGAATGGGGGTGTGTGAAGTCACAGAATGGAGGTGTGTGAAGTCATAGAATGGAGTTGTGTGAAGTCAAAGAGGAGGTGTGTGAAGTCAGAATGGAGGTGTGTGAATTCACAGAATGGAGGTGTGTGAAGTCAGAGAATGGAGGTGTGTGAAGTCATAGAGTGGAGGTTTGTGAAGTCAGAGATGGAGGTGTGTGAAATCATAGAATGGATGCGTGTGAAGTCAGAAAGGAGGTGTGTGAAGTCACAGAATGGAGGTGTGTGAAGTCACAGAATGTAGTGTTGTGAAGTCAGAATGGAGGTGTGTGAATTCAGAATGGAGGTGTGTGAAGTCAGAATGGAGGTGTGTGAAGTCACAGAATCGAGGTGTGGGAACTCAGAATGGAGGTGTGTGAAGTCACAGAGTGGAGAGGTGTGAAGTCATAGAATGGAGGGGTGTGAAGTCATAGAATGGAGGTGTGTGAAGTTACAATGAAGGTGTGTGTAGTCACACAATGGAGTTATGTGAAGTCAGAATGGAGTTGGGTGAAGTCACAGAATGAAGGTGTGTGAAGTCACAGAATGGAGGTGTGTGAAGTCACAGAATGGAGATGTGTGAAGTCATAGAATGGAGGTGTGTGAAGTCATAGAATGGAGGTGTGTGAAGTCAGAATGGAAGTGTGTGAAGTCAGAATGGAGTTGTGTAAAGTCACAGAATGGAGGAGTGTGAACTCGGAATGGAGGTGGGTGAAGTCACAGAATGGAGATGTGTGAAGTCATAGAATGGAGGTGTGTGAAGTCGTAGAATGGAGGTGTGTGAAGTTACAATGAATGTGTGAAAAGTCAAACAATGGAGTTGTGTGAAGTCAGAATGGAGGTGTGTGAAGTCACAGAATGGACGAGTGTGAAGTCACAGAATGCAGGTCTGTGAAGTCATAGAATGGACGCGTGTGAAGTCAGAGAATGGAGGTTTGTGAGGTCAGAGAATGGAGGTGTGTGTAGTCACAGAATGGAGGTCTGTGAAGTCACAGAATGTAGGTGTGTGAAGTCACAGAATGGAGGTGTGTGAAGTCATAGAATGGAGGTGTGTGCAGTCAAAGAGGAGGTGTGTGAAGTCAGAATGGAGGTGTGTGAATTCACAGAATGGAGGTGTTTGAAGTCACAGAATGGAGGTCTGTGAAGTCATAGAATGGAGGTGTGTGAAGTCAGAGATGGAGGTGTGTGAAATCATAGAATGGCCGTGTGTGAAGTCAGAAAGGAGGGGTGTGAAGTCACAGAATGGAGGTGTGTGAAGTCACAGAATGTAGTGTTGTGAAGTCAGAATGGAGGTGTGTGAATCACAGAATGGAGGTGTGTGAAGTCAGAATGGAGATGTGTGAAATCATAGAATGGTGGTGTGTGAAGTCAGAATGGAGGTGTGTGAAGTCATAGAATGAAGGTGTGTGAAGTCACAGAATGGAGGTGTGTGAAGGCACAGAATGGAGGTGTGTGAAGTCATAGAATGGAGGTGTCTGAAGTCAAAGAGGAGGTGTGTGAAGTCAGAATGGAGGTGTGTGAATTCAGAGAATGGAGGTGTGTGAAGTCAGAGAATGGAGGTGTGTGAAGTCATAGAATGGAGGCGTGTGAAGTCAGAGAATGGAGTTGTGTGAAGTCAGAGAATGGAGATGTGTGAAGTCAGAGAATGGAGGTTTGTGAAGTCAGAATGGAGGTGTGTGAAGTCAGAATGGAGGTGTATGAATCACAGAATGGAGGTGTGTGAACTCAGAATGGAGCTGTGTGAAGTCACACAATGGAGATGTGTGAAGTCACAGAATGGAGGCGTGTGATGTCATAGTATGGAGGTGTATGAAGTCACAGAATGGAGGTGTGTGAAGTCAAAGAATGGAGGTGTGTGTACTCAGAAAGTAGGTGTGTGAAGTCACAGAATGGAGATGTGTGAAGTCATAGAATGGAGGTGTGTGAAGTTTTCGAATGGAGATATGTGAAGTCAGAATGGAGGTGTGTGAAGTCAGCATGGAGGTGTGTGAAGTCACAGAATGGAGGTGTGTGAACTCAGAATGGAGGTGTGTGAAGACACAGAGTGGAGACGTGTGAAGTAATAGAATGGAGGTGTGTGAAGTAATAGAAATGAGGTGTGTGAAGTTACAATGAAGGTGTGTGAAGTCACACAATGGAGTTGTGTGAAGTCAGAATGGAGGTGTGTGATGTCACAGAATGAAGGTGTGTGAAGTCACAGAATGGAGGTGTGTGAAGTCACACAATGGACATGTGTGAAGTCATAGAATGGAAGTGTGTGAAGTCACAGAATGGAGATGTGTGAAGTCATAGAATGGAGGTGTGTGAAGTCATAGAATGGAGGTGTGTGAAGTCAGAATGGAGGTGTTTAGTCAGAATGGAGGTATGTGAAGTCATAGAATGGAGGTGTGTGAAGTCAGAATGGAGGTGTGTGAAGTCACAGAATGGAGATGTGTGAAGTCATAGAATGGAGGTGTGTGAAGTCATAGAATGGAGGTGTGTGAACTTACAATGAATGTGTGAGAAGTCACACAATGGAGTTGTCTGAAGTGAGACTGGAGGTGTGTGCAGTCACAGAATGGAGGTGTGTGAACTCAGAATGGAGGTGTGTGAAGTCACAAAATGGAGATGTGTGAAGTCACAGAATGGAGGCGTGTGAAGTCATCGTATGGAGGTGTGTGAAGTCACAGAATGGAGGTGTGTGAAGTCAGAGAATTGATGTTTGTGAAGTCATCGAATGGAGATATGTGAAGTCAGTATGGAGGTGTGTGAAGTCACAGAATGGAGGTGTGTGAAGTCAGAATGGAGGTGTGTGAAGTCACAGAATGAAGATGTGTGAAGTCATAGAATGGAGGTGTGTGAAGTCATAGAATGGAGGTGTGTGAACTTACAATGAATGTGTGAGAAGTCACACAATGGAGTTGTCTGAAGTGAGACTGGAGGTGTGTGCAGTCACAGAATGGAGGTGTGTGAACTCAGAATGGAGGTGTGTGAAGTCACAAAATGGAGATGTGTGAAGTCACAGAATGGAGGCGTGTGAAGTCATCGTATGGAGGTGTGTGAAGTCACAGAATGGAGGTGTGTGAAGTCAGAGAATTGATGTTTGTGAAGTCATCGAATGGAGATATGTGAAGTCAGTATGGAGGTGTGTGAAGTCACAGAATGGAGGTGTGTGAAGTCAGAATGGAGGTGTGTGAAGTCACAGAATGAAGATGTGTGAAGTCATAGAATGGAGGTGTGTGAAGTCATAGAATGGAGGTGTGTGAAGTTACAATGAATGTGTGAGAAGTCACACAATGCAGTTGTGTGAAGTCAGACAGGAGGTGTGTGCAGTCACAGAATGGAGGTGTGTGAACTCAGAATGGAGGTGTGTGAAGTCACAAAATGGAGATGTGTGAAGTCACAGAGTGGAGGCGTGTGAAGTCATGGTATGGAGGTGTGTTAAGTCACAGAATGGAGGTGTGTGAAGTCAGAGAATGGAGGTGTGTGAAGTCATCGAATGGAGGTATGTGAAGTCAGAATGGAGGTGTGTGAAGTCAGCATGGAGGTGTGTGAAGTCACAGAAAGGAGGTGTGAACTCAGAATGGAGGTGTGTGAAGACACAGAGTGAGATGTGTGAAGTAATAGAATGGAGGTGTGTGAAGTCATAGAAAGGAGGTGTGTGAAGTTACAATGAAGGTGTGTGAAGTCACACAATGGAGTTGTGTGAGGTCAGAATGGAGGTGTGTGATGTCACAGAATGAAGGTGTGTGAAGTCACAGAATGGAGGTGTGTGAAGTCATAGAATGGAGGTGTGTGAAGTCATACAATGAAGGTGTGTGAAGTCACAGAATGGAGGTGTGTGAAGTCATAGAATGGAGGTGTGTGACGTCAAAGACGAGGTGTGTGAAGTCAGAATGGAGGTGTGTGAAGTCACAGAATGGAGGTGTGTGAACTCAGAATGGAGGTGTGTGAAGTCACACAATGGAGATGTGTGATGTCACAGAATGGAGGCGTGTGAAGTCATAGTATGGAGGTGTGTGAAGTCACAGAATGGAGGTGTGTGAAGTCACAGAATGGAGGTGCGTGTACTCAGAATGGATGTGTGTGAAGTCACAGAATAGATATTTGTGAAGTCATAGAATGGAGGTGTGTGAAGTCATCGAATGGAGGTGTGTGAATTCAGAATGGAGGTGAGTGAAGTCAGAATGGAGGTGTGTGAACTCAGAATGGAGGTGTGTGAAGTCACAGAGTGGAGATGTGTGAAGTCATAGAATGGAGGGGTGTGAAGTCATAGAATGGAGGTGTGTGAAGTCATAGAATGGAGGTGTGTGAAGTCACAAAATGGAGATGTGTGAAGTCACAGAATGGAGGCGTGCGAAGTCATAGTATGGAGGTGTGTGAAGTCACAGAATGGAGGTGTGTAAAGTCAGAGAATGGAGGTGTGTGAAGTCATAGAATGGAGGCGTGTGAAGTCAGAGAATGGAGTTGTGTGAAGTCAGAGAATGGAGGTGTGTGAAGTCAGAGAATGGAGGTTTGTGAAGTCACAGAATGGAGATGTGTGAAGTCAAAGAATGGAGGTGTGTGAAGTCATAGAATGGAGGTGTGTGAAGTTACAATGAATGTGTGAGAAGTCACACAATGGAGTTGTCTGAAGTGAGACTGGAGGTGTGTGCAGTCACAGAATGGAGGTGTGTGAACTCAGAATGGAGGTGTGTGAAGTCACAAAATGGAGATGTGTGAAGTTACAGAATGGAGGCGTGTGAAGTCATAGTATGGAGTTGTGTGAAGTCACAGAATGGAGGTGTGTGAAGTCAGAGAATTGATGTTTGTGAAGTCATCGAATGGAGATATGTGAAGTCAGAATGGAGGTGTGTGAAGTCAGCATGGATGTGTGTGATGTCACAGGATGGAGGTGTGTGAACTCGGAATGGAGGTGGGTGAAGTCACAGAATGGAGATGTGTGAAGTCATAGAATGGAGGTGTGTGAAGTCGTAGAATGGAGGTGTGTGAAGTTACAATGAATGTGTGAAAAGTCAAACAATGGAGTTGTGTGAAGTCAGAATGGAGGTGTGTGAAGTCACAGAATGGACGAGTGTGAAGTCACAGAATGCAGGTCTGTGAAGTCATAGAATGGACGCGTGTGAAGTCAGAGAATGGAGGTTTGTGAGGTCAGAGAATGGAGGTGTGTGTAGTCACAGAATGGAGGTCTGTGAAGTCACAGAATGTAGGTGTGTGAAGTCACAGAATGGAGGTGTGTGAAGTCATAGAATGGAGGTGTGTGCAGTCAAAGAGGAGGTGTGTGAAGTCAGAATGGAGGTGTGTGAATTCACAGAATGGAGGTGTTTGAAGTCACAGAATGGAGGTCTGTGAAGTCATAGAATGGAGGTGTGTGAAGTCAGAGATGGAGGTGTGTGAAATCATAGAATGGCCGTGTGTGAAGTCAGAAAGGAGGGGTGTGAAGTCACAGAATGGAGGTGTGTGAAGTCACAGAATGTAGTGTTGTGAAGTCAGAATGGAGGTGTGTGAATCACAGAATGGAGGTGTGTGAAGTCAGAATGGAGATGTGTGAAATCATAGAATGGTGGTGTGTGAAGTCAGAATGGAGGTGTGTGAAGTCATAGAATGAAGGTGTGTGAAGTCACAGAATGGAGGTGTGTGAAGTCACAGAATGTAGTGTTGTGAAGTCAGAATGGAGGTGTGTGAATCACAGAATGGAGGTGTGTGAAGTCAGAATGGAGATGTGTGAAATCATAGAATGGTGGTGTGTGAAGTCAGAATGGAGGTGTGTGAAGTCATAGAATGAAGGTGTGTGAAGTCACAGAATGGAGGTGTGTGAAGGCACAGAATGGAGGTGTGTGAAGTCATAGAATGGAGGTGTCTGAAGTCAAAGAGGAGGTGTGTGAAGTCAGAATGGAGGTGTGTGAATTCAGAGAATGGAGGTGTGTGAAGTCAGAGAATGGAGGTGTGTGAAGTCATAGAATGGAGGCGTGTGAAGTCAGAGAATGGAGTTGTGTGAAGTCAGAGAATGGAGATGTGTGAAGTCAGAGAATGGAGGTTTGTGAAGTCAGAATGGAGGTGTGTGAAGTCAGAATGGAGGTGTATGAATCACAGAATGGAGGTGTGTGAACTCAGAATGGCGCTGTGTGAAGTCACACAATGGAGATGTGTGAAGTCACAGAATTGAGGCGTGTGATGTCATAGTATGGAGGTGTGTGAAGTCACAGAATGGAGGTGTGTGAAGTCAAAGAATGGAGGTGTGTGTACTCAGAAAGGAGGTGTGTGAAGTCACAGAATGGAGATGTGTGAAGTCATAGAATGGAGGTGTGTGAAGTTTTTGAATGGAGATATGTGAAGTCAGAATGGAGGTGTGTGAAGTCAGCATGGAGGTGTGTGAAGTCACAGAATGGAGGTGTGTGAACTCAGAATGGAGGTGTGTGAAGACACAGAGTGGAGACGTGTGAAGTAATAGAATGGAGGTGTGTGAAGTAATAGAAATGAGGTGTGTGAAGTTACAATGAAGGTGTGTGAAGTCACACAATGGAGTTGTGTGAAGTCAGAATGGAGGTGTGTGATGTCACAGAATGAAGGTGTGTGAAGTCACAGAATGGAGGTGTGTGAAGTCACACAATGGACATGTGTGAAGTCATAGAATGGAAGTGTGTGAAGTCACAGAATGGAGATGTGTGAAGTCATAGAATGGAGGTGTGTGAAGTCATAGAATGGAGGTGTGTGAAGTCAGAATGGAGGTGTTTAGTCAGAATGGAGGTATGTGAAGTCATAGAATGGAGGTGTGTGAAGTCAGAATGGAGGTGTGTGAAGTCACAGAATGGAGATGTGTGAAGTCATAGAATGGAGGTGTGTGAAGTCATAGAATGGAGGTGTGTGAACTTACAATGAATGTGTGAGAAGTCACACAATGGAGTTGTCTGAAGTGAGACTGGAGGTGTGTGCAGTCACAGAATGGAGGTGTGTGAACTCAGAATGGAGGTGTGTGAAGTCACAAAATGGAGATGTGTGAAGTCACAGAATGGAGGCGTGTGAAGTCATCGTATGGAGGTGTGTGAAGTCACAGAATGGAGGTGTGTGAAGTCAGAGAATTGATGTTTGTGAAGTCATCGAATGGAGATATGTGAAGTCAGTATGGAGGTGTGTGAAGTCACAGAATGGAGGTGTGTGAAGTCAGAATGGAGGTGTGTGAAGTCACAGAATGAAGATGTGTGAAGTCATAGAATGGAGGTGTGTGAAGTCATAGAATGGAGGTGTGTGAAGTTACAATGAATGTGTGAGAAGTCACACAATGCAGTTGTGTGAAGTCAGACAGGAGGTGTGTGCAGTCACAGAATGGAGGTGTGTGAACTCAGAATGGAGGTGTGTGAAGTCACAAAATGGAGATGTGTGAAGTCACAGAGTGGAGGCGTGTGAAGTCATGGTATGGAGGTGTGTTAAGTCACAGAATGGAGGTGTGTGAAGTCAGAGAATGGAGGTGTGTGAAGTCATCGAATGGAGGTATGTGAAGTCAGAATGGAGGTGTGTGAAGTCAGCATGGAGGTGTGTGAAGTCACAGAAAGGAGGTGTGAACTCAGAATGGAGGTGTGTGAAGACACAGAGTGAGATGTGTGAAGTAATAGAATGGAGGTGTGTGAAGTCATAGAAAGGAGGTGTGTGAAGTTACAATGAAGGTGTGTGAAGTCACACAATGGAGTTGTGTGAAGTCAGAATGGAGGTGTGTGATGTCACAGAATGAAGGTGTGTGAAGTCACAGAATGGAGGTGTGTGAAGTCATAGAATGGAGGTGTGTGAAGTCATACAATGAAGGTGTGTGAAGTCACAGAATGGAGGTGTGTGAAGTCATAGAATGGAGGTGTGTGACGTCAAAGACGAGGTGTGTGAAGTCAGAATGGAGGTGTGTGAAGTCACAGAATGGAGGTGTGTGAACTCAGAATGGAGGTGTGTGAAGTCACACAATGGAGATGTGTGATGTCACAGAATGGAGGCGTGTGAAGTCATAGTATGGAGGTGTGTGAAGTCACAGAATGGAGGTGTGTGAAGTCACAGAATAGAGGTGCGTGTACTCAGAATGGATGTGTGTGAAGTCACAGAATAGATATTTGTGAAGTCATAGAATGGAGGTGTGTGAAGTCATCGAATGGAGGTGTGTGAATTCAGAATGGAGGTGAGTGAAGTCAGAATGGAGGTGTGTGAACTCAGAATGGAGGTGTGTGAAGTCAGAGAGTGGAGATGTGTGAAGTCATAGAATGGAGGGGTGTGAAGTCATAGAATGGAGGTGTGTGAAGTCATAGAATGGAGGTGTGTGAAGTCACAAAATGGAGATGTGTGAAGTCACAGAATGGAGGCGTGCGAAGTCATAGTATGGAGGTGTGTGAAGTCACAGAATGGAGGTGTGTAAAGTCAGAGAATGGAGGTGTGTGAAGTCATAGAATGGAGGCGTGTGAAGTCAGAGAATGGAGTTGTGTGAAGTCAGAGAATGGAGGTGTGTGAAGTCAGAGAATGGAGGTGTGTGAAGTCTGAATGGAGGTGTGTGAAGTCTGACTGGAGGTCCGTGAAGTCAGAATGGAGGTGTGTGAATCACAGAATGGAGGTGTGTGAAGTCACACAATGGAGATGTGTGAAGTCACAGAATGGAGGCTTGTGAAGTCATAGTATGGAGGTGTGTGAAGTCACAGAATGGAGGTGTGTGAAGTCACAGAATGGAGATGTGTGAAGTCATAGAATGGAGGTGTGTGAAGTCACAAAATGGAGGTGTGTGAAGTCACAGAATGGAGGTGTGTAAAGTCAGAGAATGGAGGTGTGTGAAGTCATAGAATGGAGACGTGTGAAGTCAGAGAATGGAGTTGTGTGAAGTCAGAGAATGGAGGTGTGTGAAGTCAGAGAATGGAGGTGTGTGAAGTCACAGAATGGAGATGTGTGAAGTCATAGAATGGAGGTGTGGGAAGTCATAGAATGGAGGTGTATGAAGTCACAGAATGGAGATGTGTGAAGTCATAGAATGGAGGTGTGTGATGTCATAGAATGGAGGTGTGTGAAGTTACAATGAATGTGTGAGAAGTCACACAATGGAGTTGTCTGAAGTGAGACTGGAGGTGTGTGCAGTCACAGAATGGAGGTGTAAGAACTCAGAATGGAGGTGTGTGAAGTCACAAAATGGAGATGTGTGAAGTCACAGAATGGAGGCGTGTGAAGTCATAGTATGGAGGTGTGTGAAGTCACAGAAAGGAGGTGTGTGAAGTCAGAGAATTGATGTTTGTGAAGTCATCGAATAGAGATATGTGGAGTCAGAATGGAGGTGTGTGAAGTCAGCATGGATGTGTGTGATGTCACAGGATGGAGGTGTGTGAACTCAGAATGGAGGTGTGTGAAGACACAGAGTGGAGATGTGTGAAGTAATAGAATGGTGTTGTGTGAAGTCATAGAAAGGAGGTGTGTGAAGTTACAATGAAGGTGTGTGAAGTCACACAATGGAGTTGTGTGAAGTCAGAATGGAGGTGTGTGAGGTCACAGAATGAAGGTGTGTGAAGTCACAGAATGGAGGTGTGTGAAGTCATAGAATGGAGGTGTGTGAAGTCATAGAAAGAAGGTGTGTGAAGTCACAGAATGGAGGTGTGTGAAGTCATAGAATGGAGGTGTGTGACGTCAAAGACGAGGTGTGTGAGGTCAGAATGGAGGTGTGTGAAGTCAGAAAAGGGTGGTGTGTGAACTCAGAATGGAGGTGTGTGAAGTCACACAATGGAGATGTGTGAAGTCACAGAATGGAGGCGTGTGAAGTCATAGTATGGAGGTGTGTGAAGTCACAGAATGGAGGTGTGTGAAGTCACAGAATGGAGATGTGTGAAGTCAAAGAATGGAGGTGTGTGAAGTCATAGAATGGAGGTGTGTGAAGTTACAATGAATGTGTGAGAAGTCACACAATGGAGTTGTCTGAAGTGAGACTGGAGGTGTGTGCAGTCACAGAATGGAGGTGTGTGAACTCAGAATGGAGGTGTGTGAAGTCACAAAATGGAGATGTGTGAAGTCACAGAATGGAGGCGTGTGAAGTCATAGTATGGAGTTGTGTGAAGTCACAGAATGGAGGTGTGTGAAGTCAGAGAATTGATGTTTGTGAAGTCATCGAATGGAGATATGTGAAGTCAGAATGGAGGTGTGTGAAGTCAGCATGGATGTGTGTGATGTCACAGGATGGAGGTGTGTGAACTCAGAATGGAGGTGTGTGAAGACACAGAGTGGAGATGTGTGAAGTAATAGAATGGAGGTGTGTGAAGTCATAGAAAGGAGGTGTGTGAAGTTACAATGAAGGTGTGTGAAGTCACACAATGGAGTTGTGTGAAGTCAGAATGGAGGTGTGGTATGTCACAGAATGAAGGTGTGTGAAGTCACAGAATGGAGGTGTGTGAAGTCATAGAATGGAGGTGTGTGAAGTCATAGAATGAAGGTGTGTGAAGTCACAGAATGGAGGTGTGTGAAGTCATAGAATGGAGGTGTGTGACGTCAAAGACGAGGTGTGTGAGGTCAGAATGGAGGTGTGTGAAGTCAGAAAAGGGTGGTGTGTGAACTCAGAATGGAGGTGTGTGAAGTCACACAACGGAGATATGTGAAGTCACAGAATGGAGGCGTGTGAAGTCATAGTATGGAGGTGTGTGAAGTCACAGAATGGAGGTGTGTGAAGTCACAGAATGGAGGTGTGTGTACTCAGAATGGAGGTGTGTGAAGTCACAGAATAGATATTTGTGAAGTCATTTAATGGAGGTGTATGAAGTCATCGAATGGAGGTGTGTGAATTCAGAATGCAGGTGTGTGAACTCAGAATGGAGGTGTGTGAAGTCACAGAGTGGATATGTGTGAAGTCATAGAATGGAGGGGTGTGAAGTCATAGAATGGAGGTGTGTGAAGTTACAATGAAGGTGTGTGTAGTCACACAATGGAGTTATGTGAAGTCATAATGGAGTTGTGTGAATTCACAGAATGAAGGTGTGTGAAGTCACAGAATGGAGGTGTGTGAAGTCACAGAATGGAGATGTGTGAAGTCATAGAATGGTGGTGTGTGAAGTCATAGAATGGAGATGTGTGAAGTCAGAATGGAAGTGTGTGAAGTCAGAATGGAGGTGTGTAAAGTCACAGAAAGGAGGAGTGTGAACTCAGAATGGATGTGGGTGAAGTCACAGAATGGAGATGTGTGAAGTCATAGAATGGAGGTGTGTGAAGTCATAGAAAGGAGGTGTGTGAAGTTACAATGAAGGTGTGTGAAGTCACACAATGGAGTTGTGTGAAGTCAGAATGGAGGTGTGTGATGTCACAGAATGAAGGTGTGTGAAGTCACAGAATGGAGGTGTGTGAAGTCACACAGTGGAGATGTGTGAAGTCACAGAATGGAGGTGTGTGAAGTCACAGAATGGAGATGTGTGAAGTCATAGAATGGAGGTGTGTGAAGTCATAGAATGGAGGTGTGTGAAGTTACAATGAATGTGTGAGAAGTCACACAATGGAGTTGTGTGAAGTCAGACAGGAGGTGTGTGCAGTCACAGAATGGAGGTGTGTGAACTCAGAATGGAGGTGTGTGAAGTCACAAAATGGAGATGTGTGAAGTCACAGAGTGGAGGCGTGTGAAGTCATGGTATGGAGGTGTGTTAAGTCACAGAATGGAGGTGTGTGAAGTCAGAGAATGGAGGTGTGTGAAGTCATCGAATGGAGGTATGTGAAGTCAGAATGGAGGTGTGTGAAGTCAGCATAGAGGTGTGTGAAGTCACAGAAAGTAGGTGTGAACTCAGAATGGAGGTGTGTGAAGACAGAGTGGAGATGTGTGAAGTAATAGAATGGATGTGTGTGAAGTCATAGAAAGGAGGTGTGTAAAGTTACAATGAAGGTGTGTGAAGTCACACAATGGAGTTGTGTGAAGTCAGAATGGAGGTGTATGATGTCACAGAATGAAGGTGTGTGAAGTCACAGAATGGAGGCGTGTGAAGTCATGGTATGGAGGTGTGTTAAGTCACAGAATGGAGGTGTGTGAAGTCAGAGAATGGAGGTGTGTGAAGTCAGAATGGAGGTGTGTGAAGTCAGCATGGAGGTGTGTGAAGTCACAGAAAGGAGGTGTGAACTCAGAATGGAGGTGTGTGAAGACACAGAGTGAGATGTGTGAAGTAATAGAATGGAGGTGTGTGAAGTCATAGAAAGGAGGTGTGTGAAGTTACAATGAAGGTGTGTGAAGTCACACAATGGAGTTGTTTGAAGTCAGAATGGAGGTGTGTGATGTCACAGAATGAAGGTGTGTGAAGTCACAGAATGGAGGTGTGTGAAGTCATAGAATGGAGGTGTGTGAAGTCATACAATGAAGGTGTGTGAAGTCACAGAATGGAGGTGTGTGAAGTCATAGAATGGAGGTGTGTGACGTCAAAGACGAGGTGTGTGAAGTCAGAATGGAGGTGTGTGAAGTCACAGAATGGAGGTGTGTGAACTCAGAATGGAGGTGTGTGAAGTCACACAATGGAGATGTGTGATGTCACAGAATGGAGGCGTGTGAAGTCATAGTATGGAGGTGTGTGAAGTCACAGAATGGAGGTGTGTGAAGTCACAGAATGGAGGTGCGTGTACTCAGAATGGATGTGTGTGAAGTCACAGAATAGATATTTGTGAAGTCATAGAATGGAGGTGTGTGAAGTCATCGAATGGAGGTGTGTGAATTCAGAATGGAGGTGAGTGAAGTCAGAATGGAGGTGTGTGAACTCAGAATGGAGGTGTGTGAAGTCACAGAGTGGAGATGTGTGAAGTCATAGAATGGAGGGGTGTGAAGTCATAGAATGGAGGTGTGTGAAGTCATAGAATGGAGGTGTGTGAAGTCACAAAATGGAGATGTGTGAAGTCACAAATGGAGGCGTGCGAAGTCATAGTATGGAGGTGTGTGAAGTCACAGCATGGAGGTGTGTAAAGTCAGAGAATGGAGGTGTGTGAAGTCATAGAATGGAGGCTTGTGAAGTCAGAGAATGGAGTTGTGTGAAGTCAGAGAATGGAGGTGTGTGAAGTCAGAGAATGGAGGTGTGTGAAGTCTGAATGGAGGTGTGTGAAGTCTGACTGGAGGTCCGTGAAGTCAGAATGGAGGTGTGTGAATCACAGAATGGAGGTGTGTGAAGTCACACAATGGAGATGTGTGAAGTCACAGAATGGAGGCTTGTGAAGTCATAGTATGGAGGTGTGTGAAGTCACAGAATGGAGGTGTGTGAAGTCAGAAAAGGGTGGTGTGTGAACTCAGAATGGAGGTGTGTGAAGTCACACAATGGAGATGTGTGAAGTCACAGAATGGAGGCGTGTGAAGTCATAGTATGAGGTGTGTGAAGTCACAGAATGGAGGTGTGTGAAGTCACAGAATGGAGGTGTGTGTACTCAGAATTGAGGTGTGTGAAGTCACAGAATAGATATTTGTGAAGTCATTTAATGGAGGTGTGTGAAGTCATCGAATGGAGGTGTGTGAATTCAGAATGGAGGTGTGTGAACTCAGAATGGAGGTGTGTGAAGTCACAGAGTGGAGATGTGTGAAGTCATAGAATGGAGGGGTGTGAAGTCATAGAATGGAGGTGTGTGAAGTTACAATGAAGGTGTGTGTAGTCACACAATGGAGTTATGTGAAGTCATAATGGAGTTGTTTGAAGTCACAGAATGAAGGTGTGTGAAGTCACAGAATGGAGGTGTGTGAAGTCACAGAATGGAGATGTGTGAAGTCATAGAATGGTGGTGTGTGAAGTCATAGAATGGAGGTGTGTGAAGTCAGAATGGAAGTGTGTGAAGTCAGAATGGAGGTGTGTAAAGTCACAGAAAGGAGGAGTGTGAACTCAGAATGATGTGGGTGAAGTCACAGAATGGAGATGTGTGAAGTCATAGAATGGAGGTGTATGAAGTCATAGAAAGGAGGTGTGTGAAGTCAGAATGGAGGTGTGTGCAGTCACAGAATGGAGGTGTGTGAACTCAGAATGGAGGTGTGTGAAGTCACAAAATGGAGATGTGTGAAGTCACAGAGTGGAGGCGTGTGAAGTCATGCTATGGAGGTGTGTTAAGTCACAGAATGGAGGTGTGTGAAGTCAGAGAATGGAGGTGTGTGAAGTCATCGAATGGAGGTATGTGAAGTCAGAATGGAGGTGTGTGAAGTCAGCATGGAGGTGTGTGAAGTCACAGAAAGGAGGTGTGAACTCAGAATGGAGGTGTGTGAAGACACAGAGTGGAGATGTGTGAAGTAATAGAATGGAGGTGTGTGAAGTCATAGAAAGGAGGTGTGTGAAGTTACAATGAAGGTGTGTGAAGTCACACAATGGAGTTGTGTGAAGTCAGAATGGAGGTGTGTGATGTCACAGAATGAAGGTGTGTGAAGTCACAGAATGGAGGTGTCTGAAGTCATAGAATGGAGGTGTGTGAAGTCATACAATGAAGGTGTGTGAAGTCACAGAATGGAGGTGTGTGAAGTCATAGAATGGAGGTGTGTGACGTCAAAGACGAGGTGTGTGAAGTCAGAATGGAGGTGTGTGAAGTCAAAGAATGGAGGTGTTTGAACTCAGAATGGAGGTGTGTGAAGTCACACAATGGAGATGTGTGATGTCACAGAATGGAGGCGTGTGAAGTCATAGTATGGAGGTGTGTGAAGTCACAGAATGGAGGTGTGTGAAGTCACAGAATGGAGGTGCGTGTACTCAGAATGGATGTGTGTGAAGTCACAGAATAGATATTTGAGAAGTCATAGAATGGAGGTGTGTGAAGTCATCGAATGGAGGTGTGTGAATTCAGAATGGAGGTGAGTGAAGTCAGAATGGAGGTGTGTGAACTCAGAATGGAGGTGTGTGAAGTCACAGAGTGGAGATGTGTGAAGTCATAGAATGGAGGGGTGTGAAGTCATAGAATGGAGGTGTGTGAAGTCATAGAATGGAGGTGTGTGAAGTCACAAAATGGAGATGTGTGAAGTCACAGAATGGAGGCGTGCGAAGTCATAGTATGGAGGTGTGTGAAGTCACAGAATGGAGGTGTGTAAAGTCAGAGAATGGAGGTGTGTGAAGTCATAGAATGGAGGCCTGTGAAGTCAGAGAATGGAGTTGTGTGAAGTCAGAGAATGGAGGTGTGTGAAGTCAGAGAATGGAGGTGCGTGAAGTCTGAATGGAGGTGTGTGAAGTCTGACTGGAGGTCCGTGAAGTCAGAATGGAGGTGTGTGAATCACAGAATGGAGGTGTGTGAAGTCACACAATGGAGATGTGTGAAGTCACAGAATGGAGGCTTGTGAAGTCATAGTATGGAGGTGTGTGAAGTCACAGAATGGAGGTGTGTGAAGTCACAGAATGGAGATGTGTGAAGTCATAGAATGGAGGTGTGCGAAGTCATAGAATGGAGGTGTGTGAAGTCAGAATGGAAGTGTGTGAAGTCAGAATGGAGGTGTGTAAAGTCACAGAATGGAGGAGTGTGAACTCAGAATGGAGGTGGGTGAAGTCACAGAATGGAGATGTGTGAAGTCATAGAATGGAGGTGTGTGAAGTCATAGAATGGAGGTGTGTGAAGATACAATGAATGTGTGAGAAGTCAAACAATGGAGTTGTGTGAAGTCAGAATGGAGGTGTATGAAGTCACAGAATGGACGAGTGTGAAGTCACAGAATGCAGGTCTGTGAAGTCATAGAATGGAGGCGTGTGAAGTCAGAGAATGGAGGTTCGTGAGGTCAGAGAATGGAGGTGTGTGTAGTCACAGAATGGAGGTCTGTGAAGTCAAAGAATGTAGGTGTGTGACGTCACAGAATGGAGGTGTGTGAAGTCATAGAATGGAGGTGTGTGCAGTCAAAGAGGAGGTGTGTGAATCAGAATGGAGGTGTTTGAATTCACAGAATGGAGGTGTGTGAAGTCACAGAATGGAGGTCTGTGAAGTCATAGAATGGAGGTGTGTCAAGTCAGAGATGGAGGTGTGTGAAATCATAGAATGGACGTGTGTGAAGTCAGAATGGAGATGTGTGAAGTCACAGAATGGAGGTGTGTGAAGTCACAGAATGCAGTGTTGTGAAGTCAGAATGGAGGTGTGTGAAGTCACAGAATGGAGGTGTGTGAAGTCAGAATGGAGATGTGTGAAATCATAGAATGGTGGTGTGTGAAGTCAGAATGGAGGTGTGTGAAGTCATAGAATGAAGGTGTGTGAAGTCACAGAATGGAGGTGTGTGAAGGCACAGAATGGAGGTGTGTGAAGTCATAGAATGGAGGTGTCTGAAGTCAAAGAGGAGGTGTGTGTAGTCAGAATGGAGGTGTGTGAATTCAGAGAATGGAGGTGTGTGAAGTCAGAGAATGGAGGTGTGTGAAGTCATAGAATGGAGGCGTGTGAAGTCAGAGAATGGAGTTGTGTGAAGTCAGAGAATGGAGATATGTGAAGTCAGAGAATGGAGGTTTGTGAAGTCAGAATGGAGGTGTGTAAAGTCAGAATGGAGGTGTATGAATCACAGAATGGAGGTGTGTGAACTCAGAATGGAGCTGTGTGAAGTCACACAATGGAGATGTGTGAAGTCACAGAATGGGGGCGTGTGATGTCATAGTATGGAGGTGTGTGAAGTCACAGAATGGAGGTGTGTGAAGTCAAAGAATGGAGGTGTGTGTACTCAGAAAGGAGGTGTGTGAAGTCACAGAATGGAGATGTGTGAAGTCATCGAATGGAGATATGTGAAGTCAGAATGGAGGTGTGTGTAGTCAGCATGGAGATGTGTGAAGTCACAGAATGAAGGTGTGTGAACTCAGAATGGAGGTGTGTGAAGACACAGAGTGGAGACGTGTGAAGTAATAGAATGGAGGTGTGTGAAGTCACAGAATGGAGATGTGTGAAGTCATAGAATGGAGGTGTGTGCAGTCATAGAATGGAGGTGTGTGAAGTTACAATGAATGTGTGAGAAGTCACACAATGGAGTTGTGTGAAGTGAGACTGGAGGTGTGTGCAGTCACAGAATGGAGGTGTGTGAACTCAGAATGGAGGTGTGTGAAGTCACAAAATAGAGATGTGTGAAGTCACAGAATGGAGGCGTGCGAAGTCATAGTATGGAGGTGTGTGAAGTCACAGAATGGAGGTGTGTGAAGTCAGAGAATTGAGGTGTGTGAAGTCATCAAATGGAGATATGTGAAGTCAGAATGGAGGTGTGTGAAGTCAGCATGGAGGTGTGTGAAGTCACAAAATGGAGGTGTGTGAACTCAGAATGGAGGTGTGTGAAGACACAGAGTGGAGATGTGTGAAGTAATAGAATGGAGGTTTGTGAAGTCATAGAAAGGAGGTGTGTGAACTTACAATGAAGGTGTGTGAAGTCACACAATGGAGTTGTATGAAGTCAGAATGGAGGTGTGTGATGTCACAGAATGAAGGTGTGTGAAGTCACAGAATGGAGGTGTGTGAAGTCATAGAATGGAGGTGTGTGAAGTCATAGAATGAAGGTGTGTGAAGTCACAGAATGGAGGTTTGTGAAGTCATAGAATGGAGGTGTGTGACGTCAAAGACGAGGTGTGTGAATTCAGAATGAGGTGTGTGAAGTCAGAGAATGGAGGTGTGTGAACTCAGAATGGAGGTGTGTGAAGTCACACAATGGAGATGTGTGAAGTCACAGAATGGAGGCCTGTGAAGTCATAGTATGGAGGTGTGTGAAGTCACAGAATGGAGGTGTGTGAAGTCACAGAATGGAGGTGTGTGTACTCAGAATGGAGGTGTGTGAAGTCACAGAATGGAGATGTGTGAAGTCATCGAATGGAGGTGTGTGAAGTCATCGAATGGAGGTGTGTGAATTCAGAATGGAGGTGTGTGAAGTCAGAATGGAGGTGTGTGAAGTCACAGAATCGAGGTGTGTGAACTCAGAATGGAGGTGTGTGAAGTCACAGAGTGGAGATGTGCGAAGTCATAGAATGGAGGGTTGTGAAGTCATAGAATGGAGGTGTGTGAAGTTACAATGAAGGTGTGTGTAGTCACACAATGGAGTTATGTGAAGTCAGAATGGAGTTGTGTGAAGTCACAGAATGAAGGTGTGTGAAGTCACAGAATGGAGGTGTGTGAAGTCACAGAATGGAGATGTGTGAAGTCATAGAATGGAGGTGTGTGAAGTCACAGAATGGAGATGTGTGAGTCATAGAATGGAGGTGTGTGAAGTCATAGAATGGAGGTGTGTGAAGTCAGAATGGAGGTGTGTAGTCAGAATGGAGGTGTGTGAAGTCACAGAATGGAGGTGTTTGAAGTCAGAATGGAGGTGGGTGAAGTCACAGAATGAAGATGTGTGAAGTCATAGAATGGAGGTGTGTGAAGTCATATTATGGAGGTGTGTGAAGTTACAATGAATGTGTGAGAAGTCACACAATGGAGTTGTGTGAAGTCAGACTGGAGGTGTGTGCAGTCACAGAATAGAGGTGTGTGAACTCAGAATGGAGGTGTGTGAAGTCACAAAATGGAGATGTGTGAAGTCACAGAATGGAGGCGTGTGAAGTCATAGTATGGAGGTGTGCGAAGTCACAGAATGGAGGTGTGTGAAGTCAGAGAATGGAGGTGTGTGAAGTCATCGAATGGAGATATGTGAAGTCAGAATGGAGGTGTGTGAAGTCAGCATGGAGGTGTGTGAAGTCACAGAATGAAGGTGTGAACTCAGAATGGAGGTGTGTGAAGACACAGAGTGGAGATGTGTGAAGTAATAGAATGGAGGTGTGTGAAGTCATAGAAAGGATGTGTGTGAAGTTACAATGAAGGTGTGTGAAGTCACACAATGGAGTTGTGTGAAGTCAGAATGGAGGTGTGTGATGTCACAGAATGAAGGTGTGTGAAGTCACAGAATGGAGGTGTGTGAAGTCATAGAATGGAGGTGTGTGAAGTCATAGAATGAAGGTGTGTGAGGTCACAGAATGGAGGTGTGTGAAGTCATAGAATGGAGGTGTGTGACGTCAAAGACGAGGTGTGTGAAGTCAGAATGGAGGTGTGTGATGTCACAGAATTGAAGTGTGTGAACTCAGAAGGGAGGTGTGTGAAGTCACACAATGGAGATGTGAGAAGTCACAGAATGGAGTCGTGTGAAGTCATAGTATGGAGGTGTGTGAAGTCACAGAATGGAGGTGTGTGAAGTCACAGAATGGAGGTTTGTGTACTCAGAATGGAGGTGTGTGAAGTCACAGAATAGATATTTGTGAAGTCATAGAATGGAGGTGTGTGAAGACATCGAATGGAGGTGTGTGAATTCAGAATGGAGGTGTGTGAAGTCAGAATGGAGATGTGTGAAGTCACAGAATCGAGGTGTGTGAACTCAGAATGGAGGTGTGTGAAGTCACAGAGTGGAGATGTGTGAAGTCATAGAATGGAGGGGTGTGAAGTCATAGAATGGAGGTGTGTGAAGTTACAATGAAGGTGTGTGTAGTCACACAATGGAGTTATGTGAAGTCAGAATGGAGTTGTGTGAAGTCACAGAATGAAGGTGTGTGAAGTCACAGAATGGAGGTGTGTGAAGTCACAGAATGGAGATGTGTGAAGTCACAGAATGGAGGTGTGTGAAGTCATAGAATGGAGTTGTGTGAAGTCAAAGAGGAGGTGTGTGAAGTCAGAATGGAGGTGTGTGAATTCACAGAATGGAGGTGTGTGAAGTCACAGAATGGAGGTATGTGAAGTCATAGAATGGAGGTGTGTGAAGTCAAAGATGGAGGTGTGTGAAATCATAGAATGGATGCGTGTGAAGTCAGAAAGGAGGTGTGTGAAGTCAGAGAATGGAGGTGTGTGAATTCAGAATGGAGGTGTGTGAAGTCAGAATGGAGGTGTGTGAAGTAACAGAATCGAGGTGTGGGAACTCAGAATGGAGGTGTGTGAAGTCACAGAGTGGAGATGTGTGAAGTCATAGAATGGAGGGGTGTGAAGTCATAGAATGGAGGTGTGTGAAGTTACAATGAAGGTGTGTGTAGTCACACAATGGACTTATGTGCAGTGAGAATGGAGTTGGGTGAAGTCACAGAATGAAGTTGTGTGAAGTCACAGAATGGAGGTGTGTGAAGTCACAGAATGGAGATGTGTGAAGGCATAGAATGGAGGTGTGTGAAGTCATAGAATGGAGGTGTGTGAAGTCAGAATGGAAGTGTGTGAAGTCAGAATGGAGTTGTGTAAAGTCACAGAATGGAGGAGTGTGAACTCGGAATGGAGGTGGGTGTAGTCACAGAATGGAGATGTGTGAAGTCATAGAATGGAGGTGTGTGAAGTCGTAGAATGGAGGTGTGTGAAGTTACAATGAATGTGGGAAAAGTCAAACAATGGAGTTGTGTGAAGTCAGAATGGAGGTGTGTGAAGTCACAGAATGGACGAGTGTGAAGTCACAGAATGCAGGTCTGTGAAGTCATAGAATGGACGCGTGTGAAGTCAGAGAATGGAGGTTTGTGAGGTCAGAGAATGGAGGTGTGTGTAGTCACAGAATGGAGGTCTGTGAGGTCACAGAATGTAGGTGTGTGAAGTCACAGAATGGAGGTGTGTGAAGTCATAGAATGGAGGTGTGTGCAGTCAAAGAGGAGTTGTGTGAAGTCAGAATGGAGGTGTGTGAATTCACAGAATGGAGGTGTTTGAAGTCACAGAATGGAGGTCTGTGAAGTCATAGAATGGAGGTGTGTGAAGTCAGAGATGGAGGTGTGTGAAGTCAGAATGGAGATGTGTGAAGTCACAGAATCGAGGTGTGTGAACTCAGAATGGAGGTGTGTGAAGTCACAGAGTGGAGATGTGTGAAGTCATAGAATGGAGGGGTGTGAAGTCATAGAATGGAGGTGTGTGAAGTTACAATGAAGGTGTGTGTAGTCACACAATGGAGTTATGTGAAGTCAGAATGGAGTTGTGTGAAGTCACAGAATGAAGGTGTGTGAAGTCACAGAATGGAGGTGTGTGAAGTCACAGAATGGAGATGTGTGAAGTCATAGAATGGAGGTGTGTGAAGTCAGAATGGAAGTGTGTGAAGTCAGAATGGAGGTGTGTAAAGTCACAGAATGGAGGAGTGTGAAATCAGAATGGAGGTGGGTGAAGTCACAGATTGGAGATGTGTGAAGTCACAGAATGGAGGTCTGTGAAGTCACAGAATGGACGTGTGTGAAGTCACAGAATGGAGGTGTGTGAAGTCATAGAATGGAGTTGTGTGAAGTCAAAGAGGAGGTGTGTGAAGTCAGAATGGAGGTGTGTGAATTCACAGAATGGAGGTGTGTGAAGTCACAGAATGGAGGTATGTGAAGTCAAAGAATGGAGGTGTGTGAAGTCAAAGATGGAGGTGTGTGAAATCATAGAATGGATGCGTGTGAAGTCAGAAAGGAGGTGTGTGAAGTCACAGAATGGAGGTGTGTGAAGTCACAGAATGTAGTGTTGTGAAGTCAGAATGGAGGTGTGTGAATTCAGAATGGAGGTGTGTGAAGTCAGAATGGAGGTTTGTGAAGTCACAGAATCGAGGTGTGGGAACTCAGAATGGAGGTGTGTGAAGTCACAGAGTGGAGATGTGTGAAGTCATAGAATGGAGGGGTGTGAAGTTACAATGAAGGTGTGTGTAGTCACACAATGGAGTTATGTGAAGTGAGAATGGGTTTGGGTGAAGTCACAGAATGAAGGTGTGTGAAGTCACAGAATGGAGGTGTGTGAAGTCACAGGATGGAGATGTGTGAAGTCATAGAATGGAGGTGTGTGAAGTCATAGAATGCAGGTGTGTGAAGTCAGAATGGAAGTGTGTGAGGTCAGAATGGAGTTGTGTAAAGTCACAGAATGGAGGAGTGTGAACTCGGAATGGAGGTGGGTGAAGTCACAGAATGGAGATGTGTAAATTCATAGAATGGAGGTGTGTGAAGTCGTAGAATGGAGGTGTGTGAAGTTACAATGAATGTGTGAAAAGTCAAACAATGGAGTTGTGTGAAGTTAGAATGGAGGTGTGTGAAGTCACAGAATGGACGAGTGTGAAGTCACAGAATGCAGGTCTGTGAAGTCAGAGAATGGAGGTTTGTGAGGTCAGAGAATGGAGGTGTGTGTAGTCACAGAATGGAAGTCTGTGAAGTCACAGAATGTAGGTGTGTGAAGTCACAGAATGGAGGTGTGTGAAGTCATAGAATGGAGGTGTGTGCAGTCACAGAGGAGGTGTGTGAAGTCAGAATGGAGGTGTGTGAATTCACAGAATGGAGGTGTTTGAAGTCACAGAATGGAGGTCTGTGAAGTCATAGAATGGAGGTGTGTGAAGTCAGAGATGGAGGTGTGTGAAATCATAGAATGGACGTGTGTGAAGTCAGAAAGGAGGGGTGTAAAGTCACAGAATGGAGGTGTGTGAAGTCACAGAATGTAGTGTTGTGAAGTCAGAATGGAGGTATGTGAAGTCACAGAATGGAGGTGTGTGAAGTCAGAATGGAGATGTGTGAAATCATAGAATGGTGGTGTGTGAAGTCAGAATGGAGGTGTGTGAAGTCATAGAATGAAGGTGTGTGAAGTCACAGAATGGAGGTGTGTGAAGGCACAGAATGGAGGTGTGTGAAGTCATAGAATGGAGGTGTCTGAAGTCAAAGATGAGGTGTGTGAAGTCAAAATGGAGGTGTGTGAATTCAGAGAATGGAGGTGTGTGAAGTCATAGAATGGAGGCGTGTGAATCAGAGAATGTAGTTGTGTGAAGTCAGAGAATGGAGATGTGTGAAGTCAGAGAATGGAGGTTTGTGAAGTCAGAATGGAGGTGTGTGAAGTCAGAATGGAGGTGTATGAATCACAGAATGGAGGTGTGTGAACTCAGAATGGAGCTGTGTGAAGTCACACAATGGAGATGTGTGAAGTCACAGAATGGAGGCGTGTCATGTCATAGTATGGAGGTGTGTGAAGTCACAGAATGGAGGTGTGTGAAGTCAAAGAATGGAGGTGTGTGTACTCAGAAAGGAGGTGTGTGAAGTCACAGAATGGAGATGTGTGAAGTCATAGAATGGAGGTGTGTGAAGTTATCGAATGGAGATATGTGAAGTCAGAATGGAGGTGTGTGAAGTCAGCATGGAGGTGTGTGAAGTCACAGAATGGAGGTGTGTGAACTCAGAATGGAGGTGTGTGAAGACACAGAGTGGAGACGTGTGAAGTAATAGAATGGAGGTGTGTGAAGTCATAGAAATGAGGTGTGTGAAGTTACAATGAACGTGTGTGAAGTCACACAATGGAGTTGTGTGAAGTCAGAATGGGGGTGTGTGATGTCACAGAATGAAGGTGTGTGAAGTCACAGAATGGAGGTGTGTGAAGTCACACAATGGAGATGTGTGAAGTCATAGAATGGAAGTGTGTGAAGTCACAGAATGGAGATGTGTGAAGTCATAGAATGGAGGTGTGTGAAGTCATAGAATGGAGGTGTGTGAAGTCACAGAATGGAGGTGTGTGAAGTCAGAGAATTGATGTTTGTGAAGTCATCGAATGGAGATATGTGAAGTCAGAATGGAGGTGTGTGAAGTCAGCATGGATGTGTGTGATGTCACAGGATGGAGGTGTGTGAACTCAGAATGGAGGTGTGTGAAGACACAGAGTGGAGATGTGGGAAGTAATAGAATGGAGGTGTGTGAAGTCATAGAAAGGAGGTGTGTGAAGTTACAATGAAGGTGTGTGAAGTCACACAATGGAGTTGTGTGAAGTCAGAATGGAGGTGTGTGATGTCACAGAATGAAGGTGTGCGAAGTCACAGAATGGAGGTGTGTGAAGTCATAGAATGGAGGTGTGTGACGTCATAGAATGAAGGTGTTTGAAGTCAGAGAATGGAGGTGTGTGAAGTCATAGAATGGAGGTGTGTGACGTCAAAGACGAGGTGTGTGTGGTCAGAATGGAGGTGTGTGAAGTCAGAAAAGGGTGGTGTGTGAACTCAGAATGGAGGTGTGTGATGTCACACAATGGAGATGTGTGAAGTCACAGAATGGAGGCGTGTGAAGTTATAGTATGGAGGTGTGTGAAGTCACAGAATGGAGGCGTGTGAAGTCATAGAATGGAGGTGTGTGAAGTTACAATGAAGTTTGTGTAGTCACACAATGGAGTTATGTGAAGTCATAATGGAGTTGTGTGAAGTCACAGAATGAAGGTGTGTGAAGTCACAGAATGGAGGTGTGTGAAGTCACAGAATGGAGATGTGTGAAGTCATAGAATGGTGGTGTGTGAAGTCATAGAATGGAGGTGTGTGAAGTCAGAATGGAAGTGTGTGAAGTCAGAATGGAGGTGTGTAAAGTCACAGAAAGGAGGAGTGTGAACTCAGAATGGATGTGGGTGAAGTCACAGAATGGAGATGTGTGAAGTCATAGAATGGAGGTGTGTGAAGTCATAGAATGGAGGTGTGTGAAGTGAGAATGGAGGTGTGTAGTCAGAATGGAGGTGTGTGAAGTCACAGAATGGAGGTGTGTGAAGTCAGAATGGAGGTGTGTGAAGTCACAGAATGAAGATGTGTGAAGTCATAGAATGGAGGTGTGTGAAGTCATAAAATGGAGGTGTGTGAAGTTACAATGAATGTGTGAGAAGTCACACAATGGAGTTGTGTGAAGTCAGACAGGAGGTGTGTGCAGTCACAGAATGGAGGTGTGTGAACTCAGAATGGAGGTGTGTGAAGTCACAAAATGGAGATGTGTGAAGTCAAAGAGTGGAGGCGTGTGAAGTCATGGTATGGAGGTGTGTGAAGTCACAGAATGGAGGTGTGTGAAGTCAGAGAATGGAGGTGTGTGAAGTCATCGAATGGAGGTATGTGAAGTCAGAATGGAGGTGTGTGAAGTCAGCATGGAGGTGTGTGAAGTCACAGAAAGTAGGTGTGAACTCAGAATGGAGGTGTGTGAAGACACAGAGTGGAGATGTGTGAAGTAATAGAATGGAGCTGTGTGAAGTCATAGAAAGGAGGTGTGTGAAGTTACAATGAAGGAGTGTGAAGTTACACAATGGAGTTGTGTGAAGTCAGAATGGAGGTGTGTGATGTCACAGAATGAAGGTGTGTGAAGTCACAGAATGGAGGTGTGTGAAGTCATAGAATGGAGGTGTGTGAAGTCATACAATGAAGGTGTGTGAAGTCACAGAATGGAGGTGTGTGAAGTCATAGAATGGAGGTGTGTGACGTCAAAGACGAGGTGTGTGAAGTCAGAATGGAGGTGTGTAAAGTCACAGAATGGAGGTGTGTGAAGTCACACAATGGAGATGTGTGAAGTCACAGAATGGAGGCGTGTGAAGTCACAGTATGGAGGTGTGTGAAGTCACAGAATGGAGGTGTGTGAAGTCACAGAATGGAGGTGCGTGTACTCAGAATGGAGGTGTGTGAAGTCACAGAATAGATATTTGTGAAGTCATAGAATGGAGGTGAGTGAAGTCATTGAATGGAGGTGTGTGAATTCAGAATGGAGGTGTGTGAAGTCAGAATGGAGGTGTGTGAAGTCACAGAATCGAGGTGTGTGAACTCAGAATGGAGGTGTGTGAAGTCACAGAGTGGAGATGTGTGAAGTCATAGAATGGAGGGGTGTGAAGTCATAGAATGGAGGTGTGTGAAGTCATAGAATGGAGGGGTGTGAAGTCACAGAATGGAGGCGTGCGAAGTCATAGTATGGAGGTGTGTGAAGTCACAGAATGGAGGTGTGTAAAGTCAGAGAATGGAGGTGTGTGAAGTCATAGAATGGAGGCGTGTGAAGTCAGAGAATGGAGTGTGAAGTCAGAGAATGGATGTGTGTGAAGTCAGAGAATGGAGGTGTGTGAAGTCTGAATGGAGGTGTGTGAAGTCTGACTGGAGGTCCGTGAAGTCAGAATGGAGGTGTGTGAATCACAGAATGGAGGTGTGTGAAGTCACACAATGGAGATGTGTGAAGTCACAGAATGGAGGCTTGTGAAGTCATAGTATGGAGGTCTGTGAAGTCACAGAATGTAGGTGTGTGAAGTCACAGAATGGAGATGTGTGAAGTCATAGAATGGAGGTGTGTGAAGTCATAGAATGGAGGTGTGTGAATTCAGAATGGAGGTGTGTGAAGTCAGAATGGAGGTGTGTGAAGTCACAGAATCGAGGTGTGTGAACTCAGAATGGAGGTGTGTGAAGTCACAGAATGGAGATGTGTGAAGTCATAGAATGGAGGTGTGTGAAGTCATAGAATGGAGGTGTGTGAAGTTACAATGAATGTGTGAGAAGTCAAACAATGGAGTTGTGTGAGGTCAGAATGGAGGTGTGTGAAGTCACAGAATGGACGAGTGTGAAGTCACAGAATGCAGGTCTGTGAAGTCATAGAATGGAGGCTGGTGAAGTCAGAGATTGGAGGTTCGTGAAGTCAGAGAATGGAGGTGTGTTTAGTCACAGAATGGAGGTCTGTGAAGTCACAGAATGGAGGTGTGTGAAGTCATAGAAATGAGGTGTGTGAAGTCAAAGAGGAGGTGTGTGAAATCAGAATGGAGGTGTGCGAATTCACAGAATGGAGGCGTGTGATGTCATAGTATGGAGGTGTGTGAAGTCACAGAATGGAGGTGTGTGAAGTCAAAGAATGGAGGTGTGTGTACTCAGAAAGGAGGTGTGTGAAGTCACAGAATGGAGATGTGTGAAATCATAGAATGGAGGTGTGTGAATTTATCGAATGGAGATATGTGAAGTCAGCATGGAGGTGTGTGAAGTCACAGAATGGAGGTGTGTGAACTCATAATGGAGGTGTGTGAAGATACAGAGTGGAGATGTGTGAAGTAATAGAATGGAGGTGTGTGAAGTCATAGAAAGGAGGTGTGTGAAGTTACAATGAAGGTGTGTGAAGTCACACAATGGACTTGTGTGAAGTCAGATTGGAGGTGTGTGATGTCACAGAATGAAGGTGTGAAGTCACTGAATGGAGGTGTGTGAAGTCACACAATGGAGATGTGTGAAGTCATAGAATGGAGGTGTGTGAAGTCACAAAATGGATATGTGTGAAGTCATAGAATGGAGGTGTGTGAAGACATAGAATGGAGGTGTGTGAAGTCAGAATGGAGGTGTGTAGTCAGAATGGAGGTGTGTGAAGTCACAGAATGGAGGTGTGTGAAGTCAGAATGGAGGTGTGTGAAGTCACAGAATGGAGAGGTGTGAAGTCATAGAATGGAGGTGTGTGAAGTCATAGAATGGAGGTGTGTGAAGTTACAATGAATGTGTGAGAAGTCACACAATGCAGTTTTGTGAAGTCAGACTGGAGGTGTGTGAAGTCACAGAATGGAGGTGTGTGAACTCAGAATGGAGGTGTGAGAAGTCACAAAATGGAGATGTGTGAAGTCACAGAATGGAGGCGTGTGAAGACATAGTATGGAGGTGTGTGAAGTCACAGAATGGAGGTGTGTGAAGTCAGAGAATGGAGGTGTGTGAAGTCCTAGAATGGAGGCATGTGAAGTCAGAGAATGGAGTTGTGTGAAGTCAGAGAATGGAGGTGTGTGAAGTCAGAGAATGGAGGTGTGTGAAGTCTGAATGGAAGTGTGTGAAGTCAGAATGGAGGTGTGTGAATCACGGAATGGAGGTGTGTGAACTCAGAGTGGAGGTGTGTGTAGTCACACAATGGAGATGTGTGAAGTCACAGAATGGAGGCGTGTAAAGTCACAGAATGGAGGTGTTTGTACTCAGAATGGAGGTGTGTGAAGTCACAGAATGGAGATGTGTGAAGTCATAGAATGGAGGAGTGGGAAGTCATCGAATGGAGATATTTGAAGCCAGAATGGAGGTGTGTGAAGTCAGCATGGAGGTGTGTGAAGTCACAGAATGGAGGTGTGAGAATTCAGAATGGAGGTGTGTGAAGTCACAGAATGGAGATGTGTGAAGTCATAGAATGGAGGTGTGTGAAGTCATAGAAAGGAGGTGTGTGAAGTTACAATGAAGGTGTGTGAAGTCACACAATGGAGTTATGTGAAGTCAGTATGGAGGTGTGTGAAGTCACAGAATGAAGGTGTGTGAAGTCACAGAATGGAGGTGTGTGAAGTCACAGAATGGAGATGTGTGAAGTCATAGAATGGAGTTGTGTGAAGTCACAGAATGGAGGTGTGTGAAGTCACAGAATGGAGATGTGTGAAGTCATAGAATGGAGGTGTGTGAGGTCATAGAATGGAGGTGTGTGAAGTCAGAAGGGAGGTGTGTGAAGTCAGAATGGAGGTGTCTGAAGTCACAGAATGGACGTGTGTGAAGTTAGAATGGAGGTGTGTGAAGTCACAGAATGGAGATGTGTGAAGTCATAGAATGGAGGTGTGTGATGTCATAGAATGGAGGTGTGTGATGTCATAGAATGGAGGTGTGTGAAGTCAGAAGGGAGGTGTGTGAAGTTAAAATGAATGTGTGAGAAGTCACACAATGGAGTTGTGTGAAGTCAGACTGGAGGTGTGTGAAGTCACAGAATGGAAGTGTGAACTCAGAATGGAGGTGTGTGAAGTCACACAATGGAGATGTGTGAAGTCACAGAATGGAGGCGTGTGAAGTCATAGTATGGAGGTGTGTGAAGTCACAGAATGGAGGTGTGTGAAGTCACAGAATGGAGGTGTGTGTACTCAGAATGGAGGTGTGTGAAGTCACAGAATGGAGATGTGTGAAGTCATCGAATGGAGGTGTGTGAAGTCATCGAATGGAGGTATGTGAAGTCAGAATGGAGGTGTGGGAAGTCAGAATGGAGGTGTGTGAAGTCACAGAATGGAGGTGTGTGAACTCAGAATGGAGGTGTGTGAAGTCACAGAATGGAGGTGTGTGAACTCAGAATGGATGTGTGTGAAGTCATAGAATGGAGGTGTGTGAAGTTACAATGAAGGTATGTGAAGTCACACAATGGAGTTGTGTGAAGTCAGAATAGAGGTGTGTGAAGTCACAGAATGAAGGTGTGTGAAGTCACAGAATGGAGGTGTGTGAAGTCACACAATGGAGATGTGTGAAGTCATACAATGGAGGTGTGTGAAGTCACAGAATGGAGATGTGTGAAGTCATAGAATGGAGGTGTGTTTAGTCATAGAATGGAGGTGTGTGAAGTCAGAATGGAGGTGTGTAGTCAGAATGGAGGTGTGTGAAGTCACAGAATGGAGGTGTGTGAAGTCAGAATGGAGGTGTGTGAAGTCACAGAATGGAGATGTGTGAAGTCATAGAATGGAGGTGTGTGAAGTCATAGAATGGAGGTGTGTGAAGTTACAATGAATGTGTGAGAAGTCACAAAATGGAGTTGTGTGAAGTAAGACTGGAGGTGTGTGCAGTCACAGAATGGAGGTGTGTGAACTCAGAATGGAGGTGTGTGAAGTCAAAAAATGGAGATGTATGAAGTCACAGAATGGAGGCGTGTGAAGTCGTAGTATGGAGGTGTGTGAAGTCACAGAATGGAGGTGTGTGAAGTCAGAGAATGGAGGTGTGTGAAGTCATCGAATGGACATATGTGAAGTCAGAATGGAGGAGTGTGAAGTCAGCATGGAGGTGTGTGAAGTCACAGAATGGAGGTGTGTGAAGTCAAAGAATGTAGTGTTGTGAAGTCAGAATGGAGGTGTGTGAAGACAGAGAATGGAGGTGTGTGAAGTCAGAATGGAGATGTGTGAAATCATAGAATGGTAGTGTGTGAAGTCAGAATGGACGTGTGTGAAGTCATAGAATGAAGGGTTGTGAAGTCACAGAATGGAGGTGTGTGAAGTCACAGAATGGAGGTGTGTGTACTCAGAATGGAGCTGTGTGAAGTCACAGAATAGATATTTGTGAAGTCATTTAATGGAGGTGTGTGAAGTCATCGAATGGAGGTGTGTGAATTCAGAATGGAGGTGTGTGAACTCAGAATGGAGGTGTGTGAAGTCACAGAGTGGAGATGTGTGAAGTCATAGAATGGATGGGTGTGAAGTCATAGAATGTAGGTGTGTGAAGTTACAATGAAGGTGTGTGTAGTCACACAATGGAGTTATGTGAAGTCATAATAGAGTTGTGTGAAGTCACAGAATGAAGGTGTGTGAAGTCACAGAATGGAGGTGTGTGAAGACACAGAATGGAGATGTGTGAAGTCATAGAATGGTGGTGTGTGAAGTCATAGAATGGAGGTGTGTGAAGTCAAAGAATGGAGGTGTGTGTACTCAGAAAGGAGGTGTGTGAAGTCACAGAATGGAGATGTGTGAAGTCATAGAATGGAGGTGTGTGAAGTTATCGAATGGAGATATGTGAAGTCAGAATGGAGGTGTGTGAAGTCAGCATGGAGGTGTGTGAAGTCACAGAATGGAGGTGTGTGAACTCAGAATGGAGGTGTGTGAAGACACAGAGTGGAGACGTGTGAAGTAATAGAATGGAGGTGTGTGAAGTCATAGAAATGAGGTGTGTGAAGTTACAATGAACGTGTGTGAAGTCACACAATGGAGTTGTGTGAAGTCAGAATGGGGGTGTGTGATGTCACAGAATGAAGGTGTGTGAAGTCACAGAATGGAGGTGTGTGAAGTCACACAATGGAGATGTGTGAAGTCATAGAATGGAAGTGTGTGAAGTCACAGAATGGAGATGTGTGAAGTCATAGAATGGAGGTGTGTGAAGTCATAGAATGGAGGTGTGTGAAGTCACAGAATGGAGGTGTGTGAAGTCAGAGAATTGATGTTTGTGAAGTCATCGAATGGAGATATGTGAAGTCAGAATGGAGGTGTGTGAAGTCAGCATGGATGTGTGTGATGTCACAGGATGGAGGTGTGTGAACTCAGAATGGAGGTGTGTGAAGACACAGAGTGGAGATGTGGGAAGTAATAGAATGGAGGTGTGTGAAGTCATAGAAAGGAGGTGTGTGAAGTTACAATGAAGGTGTGTGAAGTCACACAATGGAGTTGTGTGAAGTCAGAATGGAGGTGTGTGATGTCACAGAATGAAGGTGTGCGAAGTCACAGAATGGAGGTGTGTGAAGTCATAGAATGGAGGTGTGTGACGTCATAGAATGAAGGTGTTTGAAGTCAGAGAATGGAGGTGTGTGAAGTCATAGAATGGAGGTGTGTGACGTCAAAGACGAGGTGTGTGTGGTCAGAATGGAGGTGTGTGAAGTCAGAAAAGGGTGGTGTGTGAACTCAGAATGGAGGTGTGTGATGTCACACAATGGAGATGTGTGAAGTCACAGAATGGAGGCGTGTGAAGTTATAGTATGGAGGTGTGTGAAGTCACAGAATGGAGGCGTGTGAAGTCATAGAATGGAGGTGTGTGAAGTTACAATGAAGGTGTGTGTAGTCACACAATGGAGTTATGTGAAGTCATAATGGAGTTGTGTGAAGTCACAGAATGAAGGTGTGTGAAGTCACAGAATGGAGGTGTGTGAAGTCACAGAATGGAGATGTGTGAAGTCATAGAATGGTGGTGTGTGAAGTCATAGAATGGAGGTGTGTGAAGTCAGAATGGAAGTGTGTGAAGTCAGAATGGAGGTGTGTAAAGTCACAGAAAGGAGGAGTGTGAACTCAGAATGGATGTGGGTGAAGTCACAGAATGGAGATGTGTGAAGTCATAGAATGGAGGTGTGTGAAGTCATAGAATGGAGGTGTGTGAAGTGAGAATGGAGGTGTGTAGTCAGAATGGAGGTGTGTGAAGTCACAGAATGGAGGTGTGTGAAGTCAGAATGGAGGTGTGTGAAGTCACAGAATGAAGATGTGTGAAGTCATAGAATGGAGGTGTGTGAAGTCATAAAATGGAGGTGTGTGAAGTTACAATGAATGTGTGAGAAGTCACACAATGGAGTTGTGTGAAGTCAGACAGGAGGTGTGTGCAGTCACAGAATGGAGGTGTGTGAACTCAGAATGGAGGTGTGTGAAGTCACAAAATGGAGATGTGTGAAGTCAAAGAGTGGAGGCGTGTGAAGTCATGGTATGGAGGTGTGTGAAGTCACAGAATGGAGGTGTGTGAAGTCAGAGAATGGAGTTGTGTGAAGTCATCGAATGGAGGTATGTGAAGTCAGAATGGAGGTGTGTGAAGTCAGCATGGAGGTGTGTGAAGTCACAGAAAGTAGGTGTGAACTCAGAATGGAGGTGTGTGAAGACACAGAGTGGAGATGTGTGAAGTAATAGAATGGAGCTGTGTGAAGTCATAGAAAGGAGGTGTGTGAAGTTACAATGAAGGAGTGTGAAGTTACACAATGGAGTTGTGTGAAGTCAGAATGGAGGTGTGTGATGTCACAGAATGAAGGTGTGTGAAGTCACAGAATGGAGGTGTGTGAAGTCATAGAATGGAGGTGTGTGAAGTCATACAATGAAGGTGTGTGAAGTCACAGAATGGAGGTGTGTGAAGTCATAGAATGGAGGTGTGTGACGTCAAAGACGAGGTGTGTGAAGTCAGAATGGAGGTGTGTAAAGTCACAGAATGGAGGTGTGTGAACTCAGAATGGAGGTGTGTGAAGTCACACAATGGAGATGTGTGAAGTCACAGAATGGAGGCGTGTGAAGTCACAGTATGGAGGTGTGTGAAGTCACAGAATGGAGGTGTGTGAAGTCACAGAATGGAGGTGCGTGTACTCAGAATGGAGGTGTGTGAAGTCACAGAATAGATATTTGTGAAGTCATAGAATGGAGGTGAGTGAAGTCATTGAATGGAGGTGTGTGAATTCAGAATGGAGGTGTGTGAAGTCAGAATGGAGGTGTGTGAAGTCACAGAATCGAGGTGTGTGAACTCAGAATGGAGGTGTGTGAAGTCACAGAGTGGAGATGTGTGAAGTCATAGAATGGAGGGGTGTGAAGTCATAGAATGGAGGTGTGTGAAGTCATAGAATGGAGGGGTGTGAAGTCACAGAATGGAGGCGTGCGAAGTCATAGTATGGAGGTGTGTGAAGTCACAGAATGGAGGTGTGTAAAGTCAGAGAATGGAGGTGTGTGAAGTCATAGAATGGAGGCGTGTGAAGTCAGAGAATGGAGTGTGAAGTCAGAGAATGGATGTGTGTGAAGTCAGAGAATGGAGGTGTGTGAAGTCTGAATGGAGGTGTGTGAAGTCTGACTGGAGGTCCGTGAAGTCAGAATGGAGGTGTGTGAATCACAGAATGGAGGTGTGTGAAGTCACACAATGGAGATGTGTGAAGTCACAGAATGGAGGCTTGTGAAGTCATAGTATGGAGGTCTGTGAAGTCACAGAATGTAGGTGTGTGAAGTCACAGAATGGAGATGTGTGAAGTCATAGAATGGAGGTGTGTGAAGTCATAGAATGGAGGTGTGTGAATTCAGAATGGAGGTGTGTGAAGTCAGAATGGAGGTGTGTGAAGTCACAGAATCGAGGTGTGTGAACTCAGAATGGAGGTGTGTGAAGTCACAGAATGGAGATGTGTGAAGTCATAGAATGGAGGTGTGTGAAGTCATAGAATGGAGGTGTGTGAAGTTACAATGAATGTGTGAGAAGTCAAACAATGGAGTTGTGTGAGGTCAGAATGGAGGTGTGTGAAGTCACAGAATGGACGAGTGTGAAGTCACAGAATGCAGGTCTGTGAAGTCATAGAATGGAGGCGTGTGAAGTCAGAGATTGGAGGTTCGTGAAGTCAGAGAATGGAGGTGTGTTTAGTCACAGAATGGAGGTCTGTGAAGTCACAGAATGGAGGTGTGTGAAGTCATAGAAATGAGGTGTGTGAAGTCAAAGAGGAGGTGTGTGAAATCAGAATGGAGGTGTGCGAATTCACAGAATGGAGGCGTGTGATGTCATAGTATGGAGGTGTGTGAAGTCACAGAATGGAGGTGTGTGAAGTCAAAGAATGGAGGTGTGTGTACTCAGAAAGGAGGTGTGTGAAGTCACAGAATGGAGATGTGTGAAATCATAGAATGGAGGTGTGTGAATTTATCGAATGGAGATATGTGAAGTCAGCATGGAGGTGTGTGAAGTCACAGAATGGAGGTGTGTGAACTCATAATGGAGGTGTGTGAAGATACAGAGTGGAGATGTGTGAAGTAATAGAATGGAGGTGTGTGAAGTCATAGAAAGGAGGTGTGTGAAGTTACAATGAAGGTGTGTGAAGTCACACAATGGACTTGTGTGAAGTCAGATTGGAGGTGTGTGATGTCACAGAATGAAGGTGTGAAGTCACTGAATGGAGGTGTGTGAAGTCACACAATGGAGATGTGTGAAGTCATAGAATGGAGGTGTGTGAAGTCACAAAATGGATATGTGTGAAGTCATAGAATGGAGGTGTGTGAAGACATAGAATGGAGGTGTGTGAAGTCAGAATGGAGGTGTGTAGTCAGAATGGAGGTGTGTGAAGTCACAGAATGGAGGTGTGTGAAGTCAGAATGGAGGTGTGTGAAGTCACAGAATGGAGAGGTGTGAAGTCATAGAATGGAGGTGTGTGAAGTCATAGAATGGAGGTGTGTGAAGTTACAATGAATGTGTGAGAAGTCACACAATGCAGTTTTGTGAAGTCAGACTGGAGGTGTGTGAAGTCACAGAATGGAGGTGTGTGAACTCAGAATGGAGGTGTGAGAAGTCACAAAATGGAGATGTGTGAAGTCACAGAATGGAGGCGTGTGAAGACATAGTATGGAGGTGTGTGAAGTCACAGAATGGAGGTGTGTGAAGTCAGAGAATGGAGGTGTGTGAAGTCCTAGAATGGAGGCATGTGAAGTCAGAGAATGGAGTTGTGTGAAGTCAGAGAATGGAGGTGTGTGAAGTCAGAGAATGGAGGTGTGTGAAGTCTGAATGGAAGTGTGTGAAGTCAGAATGGAGGTGTGTGAATCACGGAATGGAGGTGTGTGAACTCAGAGTGGAGGTGTGTGTAGTCACACAATGGAGATGTGTGAAGTCACAGAATGGAGGCGTGTAAAGTCACAGAATGGAGGTGTTTGTACTCAGAATGGAGGTGTGTGAAGTCACAGAATGGAGATGTGTGAAGTCATAGAATGGAGGAGTGGGAAGTCATCGAATGGAGATATTTGAAGCCAGAATGGAGGTGTGTGAAGTCAGCATGGAGGTGTGTGAAGTCACAGAATGGAGGTGTGAGAATTCAGAATGGAGGTGTGTGAAGTCACAGAATGGAGATGTGTGAAGTCATAGAATGGAGGTGTGTGAAGTCATAGAAAGGAGGTGTGTGAAGTTACAATGAAGGTGTGTGAAGTCACACAATGGAGTTATGTGAAGTCAGTATGGAGGTGTGTGAAGTCACAGAATGAAGGTGTGTGAAGTCACAGAATGGAGGTGTGTGAAGTCACAGAATGGAGATGTGTGAAGTCATAGAATGGAGTTGTGTGAAGTCACAGAATGGAGGTGTGTGAAGTCACAGAATGGAGATGTGTGAAGTCATAGAATGGAGGTGTGTGAGGTCATAGAATGGAGGTGTGTGAAGTCAGAAGGGAGGTGTGTGAAGTCAGAATGGAGGTGTCTGAAGTCACAGAATGGACGTGTGTGAAGTTAGAATGGAGGTGTGTGAAGTCACAGAATGGAGATGTGTGAAGTCATAGAATGGAGGTGTGTGATGTCATAGAATGGAGGTGTGTGATGTCATAGAATGGAGGTGTGTGAAGTCAGAAGGGAGGTGTGTGAAGTTAAAATGAATGTGTGAGAAGTCACACAATGGAGTTGTGTGAAGTCAGACTGGAGGTGTGTGAAGTCACAGAATGGAAGTGTGAACTCAGAATGGAGGTGTGTGAAGTCACACAATGGAGATGTGTGAAGTCACAGAATGGAGGCGTGTGAAGTCATAGTATGGAGGTGTGTGAAGTCACAGAATGGAGGTGTGTGAAGTCACAGAATGGAGGTGTGTGTACTCAGAATGGAGGTGTGTGAAGTCACAGAATGGAGATGTGTGAAGTCATCGAATGGAGGTGTGTGAAGTCATCGAATGGAGGTATGTGAAGTCAGAATGGAGGTGTGGGAAGTCAGAATGGAGGTGTGTGAAGTCACAGAATGGAGGTGTGTGAACTCAGAATGGAGGTGTGTGAAGTCACAGAATGGAGGTGTGTGAACTCAGAATGGATGTGTGTGAAGTCATAGAATGGAGGTGTGTGAAGTTACAATGAAGGTATGTGAAGTCACACAATGGAGTTGTGTGAAGTCAGAATAGAGGTGTGTGAAGTCACAGAATGAAGGTGTGTGAAGTCACAGAATGGAGGTGTGTGAAGTCACACAATGGAGATGTGTGAAGTCATACAATGGAGGTGTGTGAAGTCACAGAATGGAGATGTGTGAAGTCATAGAATGGAGGTGTGTTTAGTCATAGAATGGAGGTGTGTGAAGTCAGAATGGAGGTGTGTAGTCAGAATGGAGGTGTGTGAAGTCACAGAATGGAGGTGTGTGAAGTCAGAATGGAGGTGTGTGAAGTCACAGAATGGAGATGTGTGAAGTCATAGAATGGAGGTGTGTGAAGTCATAGAATGGAGGTGTGTGAAGTTACAATGAATGTGTGAGAAGTCACAAAATGGAGTTGTGTGAAGTAAGACTGGAGGTGTGTGCAGTCACAGAATGGAGGTGTGTGAACTCAGAATGGAGGTGTGTGAAGTCAAAAAATGGAGATGTATGAAGTCACAGAATGGAGGCGTGTGAAGTCGTAGTATGGAGGTGTGTGAAGTCACAGAATGGAGGTGTGTGAAGTCAGAGAATGGAGGTGTGTGAAGTCATCGAATGGACATATGTGAAGTCAGAATGGAGGAGTGTGAAGTCAGCATGGAGGTGTGTGAAGTCACAGAATGGAGGTGTGTGAAGTCACAGAATGTAGTGTTGTGAAGTCAGAATGGAGGTGTGTGAAGACAGAGAATGGAGGTGTGTGAAGTCAGAATGGAGATGTGTGAAATCATAGAATGGTAGTGTGTGAAGTCAGAATGGACGTGTGTGAAGTCATAGAATGAAGGGTTGTGAAGTCACAGAATGGAGGTGTGTGAAGTCACAGAATGGAGGTGTGTGTACTCAGAATGGAGCTGTGTGAAGTCACAGAATAGATATTTGTGAAGTCATTTAATGGAGGTGTGTGAAGTCATCGAATGGAGGTGTGTGAATTCAGAATGGAGGTGTGTGAACTCAGAATGGAGGTGTGTGAAGTCACAGAGTGGAGATGTGTGAAGTCATAGAATGGATGGGTGTGAAGTCATAGAATGTAGGTGTGTGAAGTTACAATGAAGGTGTGTGTAGTCACACAATGGAGTTATGTGAAGTCATAATAGAGTTGTGTGAAGTCACAGAATGAAGGTGTGTGAAGTCACAGAATGGAGGTGTGTGAAGACACAGAATGGAGATGTGTGAAGTCATAGAATGGTGGTGTGTGAAGTCATAGAATGGAGGTGTGTGAAGTCAGAATGGAAGTGTGTGAAGTCAGAATGGAGGTGTGTAAAGTCACAGAAAGGAGGAGTGTGAACTCAGAATGGATGTGGGTGAAGTCACAGAATGGAGATGTGTGAAGTCATAGAATGGAGGTGTGTGAAGTCATAGAAAGGAGGTGTGTGAAGTTACAATGAAGGTGTGTGAAGTCACACAATGGAGTTGTGTGAAGTCAGAATGGAGGTGTGTGATGTCACAGAATGAAGGTGTGTGAAGTCACAGAATGGACGTGTGTGAAGTCACACAATGGAGATGTGTGAAGTCATAGAATGGAGGTGTGTGAAGTCACAGAATGGAGATGTGAAGTCATAGAATGGAGGTGTGTGAAGTCATAGAATGGAGGTGTGTGAAGTCAGAATGGAGGTGTGTAGTCAGAATGGAGGTGTGTGAAGTCACAGAATGGAGGTGTGTGAAGTCAGAATGGAGGTGTGTGAAGTCACAGAATGAAGATGTGTGAAGTCATAGAATGGAGGTGTGTGAAGTCATAGAATGGAGGTGTGTGAAGATACAATGAATGTGTGAGAAGTCACACAATGGAGTTGTGTGAAGTCAGACTGGAGGTGTGTGCAGTCACAGAATAGAGGTGTGTGAACTCAGAATGGAGGTGTGTGAAGTCACAAAATGGAGATGTGTGAAGTCACAGAGTGGAGGCGTGTGAAGTCATGGTATGGCGGTGTGTGAAGTCACAGAATGGAGATGTTTGAAGTCATAGAATGGAGGTGTGTGAAGTCATCGAATGGAGGTATGTGAAGTCAGAATGGAGGTGTGTGAAGTCAGCATGGAGGTGTGTGAAGTCACAGAAAGGAGGTGTGAACTCAGAATGGAGGTGTGTGAAGACACAGAGTGGAGATGTGTGAAGTAATAGAATGGAGGTGTGTGAAGTCATAGAAAGGAGGTGTGTGAAGTTACAATGAAGGAGTGTGAAGTCACAAAATGGAGTTGTGTGAAGTCAGAATGGAGGTGTGTGATGTCACAGAATGAAGGTGTGTGAAGTCACAGAATGGAGGTGTGTGAAGTCATAGAATGGAGGTGTGTGAAGTTATACAATGAAGGTGTGTGAAGTCACAGAATGGAGGTGTGTGAAGTCATAGAATGGAAGTGTGTGAAGTCATAGAATGGAGGTGTGTGAAGTTACAATGAAGGTGTGTGAAGTCACACAATGGAGTTGTGTGAAGTCAGAATGGAGCTGTGTGAAGTCACACAATGGAGATGTGTGAAGTCACAGAATGGAGGCGTGTGAAGTCATAGTATGGAGGTGTGTGAAGTCATACAATGAAGGTGTGTGAAGTCACAGAATGGAGATGTGTGAAGTCATAGAATGGAGGTGTGTGAAGTCATAGAATGGAGGTGTGTGAAGTTATAATGAAGGTGTGTGAAGTCACACAATGGAGTTGTGTGAAGTCAGAATGGAGGTGTGTGATGTCACAGAATGAAGGTGTGTGAAGTCACAGAATGGAGGTGTGTGAAGTCACACAATGGAGATGTGTAAAGTCATAGAATGGAGGTGTGTGAAGTCACAGAATGGAGATGTGTGAAGTCATAGAATGGAGGTGTGTGAAGTCATAGAATGGAGGTGTGTAAAGTCAGAATGGAGGTGTGTAGTCAGAATGGAGGTGTGTGAAGTCACAGAATGGAGGTGTGTGAAGTCAGAATGGAGGTGTGTGAAGTCACAGAATGGAGATGTGTGAAGTCATAGAATGGAGGTGTGTGAAGTCATAGAATGGAGGTGTGTGAAGTTACAATGAATGTGTGAGAAGTCACACAATGGAGTTGTGTGAAGTCAGACTGGAGGTGTGTGCAGTCACAGAATGGAGGTGTGTGAACTCAGAATGGAGGTATGTGAAGTCACAAAATGGAGATGTGTGAAGTCACAGAATGGAGGCGTGTGAAGTCGTAGTATGGAGGTGTGTGAAGTCACAGAATGGAGGTGTGTGAAGTCAGAGAATGGAGGTGTGTGAAGTCATCGAATGGAGATATGTGAAGTCAGAATGGAGGAGTGTGAAGTCAGCATGGAGGTGTGTGAAGTCACAGAATGGAGGTGTGTGAAGTCACAGAATGTAGTGTTGTGAAGTCAGAATGGATGTGTGTGAAGTCAGAGAATGGAGGTGTGTGAAGTCAGAATGGAGATGTGTGAAATCATAGAATGGTAGTGTGTGAAGTCAGAATGGAGGTGTGTGAAGTCATAGAATGAAGGGGTGTGAAGTCACAGAATGGAGGTGTGTGAAGTCACAGAATGGAGGTGTGTGTACTCAGAATGGAGGTGTGTGAAGTAACAGAATAGATATTTGTGAAGTCATTTAATGGAGGTGTGTGAAGTCATCGAATGGAGGTGTGTGAATTCAGAATGGAGGTGTGTGAACTCAGAATGGAGGTGTGTGAAGTCACAGAGTGGAGATGTGTGAAGTCATAGAATGGATGGGTGTGAAGTCATAGAATGGAGGTGTGTGAAGTTACAATGAAGGTGTGTGTAGTCACACAATGGAGTTATGTGAAGTCATAATGGAGTTGTGTGAAGTCACAGAATGAAGGTGTGTGAAGTCACAGAATGAAGGTGTGTGAAGTCACAGAATGGAGATGTGTGAAGTCATAGAATTGTGGTGTGTGAAGTCATAGAATGGAGGTGTGTGAAGTCAGAATGGAAGTGTGTGAAGTCAGAATGGAGGTGTGTAAAGTCACAGAAAGGAGGAGTGTGAACTCAAAATGGATGTGGGTGAAGTCACAGAATGGAGATGTGTGAAGTCATAGAATGGAGGTGTGTGAAGTCATAGAAAGGAGGTGTGTGAAGTTACAATGAAGGTGTGTGAAGTCACACAATGGAGTTGTGTGAAGTAAGAATGGAGGTGTGTGATCTCACAGAATGAAGGTGTGTGAAGTCACAGAATGGACGTGTGTGAAGTCACACAATGGAGATGTGTGAAGTCATAGAATGGAGGTGTGTGAAGTCACAGAATGGAGATGTGTGAAGTCATAGAATGGAGGTGTGTGAAGTCATAGAATGGAGGTGTGTGAAGTCAGAATGGAGGTGTTTAGTCAGAATGGAGATGTGTGAAGTCACAGAATGGAGGTGTGTGAAGTCAGAATGGAGGTGTGTGAAGTCACAGAATGAAGATGTGTGAAGTCATAGAATGGAGGTGTGTGAAGTCATAGAATGGAGGTGTGTGAAGATACAATGAATGTGTGAGAAGTCACACAATGGAGTTGTGTGAAGTCAGACTGGAGGTGTGTGCAGTCACAGAATAGAGGTGTGTGAACTCAGAATGGAGGTGTGTGAAGTCACAAAATGGAGATGTGTGAAGTCACAGAGGGAGGCGTGTGAAGTCATGGTATGGAGGTGTGTGAAGTCACAGAATGGAGGTGTGTGAAGTCAGAGAATGGAGGTGTGTGAAGTCATCGAATGGAGGTATGTGAAGTCAGAATGGAGGTGTGTGAAGTCAGCATGGAGGTGTGTGAAGTCACAGAAAGGAGGTGTGAACTCAGAATGGAGGTGTGTGAAGACACAGAGCGGAGATGTGTGAAGTAATAGAATGGAGGTGTGTGAAGTCATAGAAAGGAGGTGTGTGAAGTTACAATGAAGGAGTGTGAAGTCACACAATGGAGTTGTGTGAAGTCAGAATGGAGGTGTGTGATGTCACAGAATGAAGGTGTGTGAAGTCACAGAATGGAGGTGTGTGAAGTCATAGAATGGAGGTGTGTGAAGTTATACAATGAAGGTGTGTGTAGTCACAGAATGGAGGTGTGTGAAATCATAGAATGGAGGTGTGTGAAGTCATAGAATGGAGGTGTGTGAAGTTACAATGAAGGTGTGTGAAGTCACACAATGGAGTTGTGTGAAGTCAGAATGGAGGTGTGTGAAGTCACACAATGGAGATGTGTGAAGTCACAGAATGGAGGCGTGTGAAGTCATAGTATGGAGGTGTGTGAAGTCATACAATGAAGGTGTGTGAAGTCACAGAATGGAGATGTGTGAAGTCATAGAATGGAGGTGTGTGAAGTCATAGAAAGGAGGTGTGTGAAGTTACAATGAAGGTGTGTGAAGTCACACAATGGAGTTGTGTGAAGTCAGAATGGAGGTGTGTGATGTCACAGAATGAAGGTGTGTGAAGTCACAGAATGGAGGTGTGTGAAGTCACACAATGGAGATCTGTGAAGTCATAGAATGGAGTTGTGTGAAGTCACAGAATGGAGATGTGTGAAGTCATAGAATGGAGGTGTGTGAAGTCATAGAATGGAGGTGTGTGAAGTCAGAATGGAGGTGTGTAGTCAGAATGGAGGTGTGTGAAGTCACAGAATGGAGGTGTGTGAAGTCAGAATGGATGTGTGAAGTCACAGAATGGAGATGTGTGAAGTCATAGAATGGAGGTGTGTGAAGTCATAGAATGGAGGTGTGTGAAGTTACAATGAATGTGTGAGAAGTCACACAATGGAGTTGTGTGAAGTCAGACTGGAGGTGTGTGCAGTCACAGAATGGAGGTGTGTGAACTCAGAATGGAGGTGTGTGAAGTCACAAAATGGAGATGTGTGAAGTCACAGAATGGAGGCCTGTGAAGTCGTAGTATGGAGGTGTGTGAAGTCACAGAATGGAGGTGTGTGAAGTCAGAGAATGGAGGTGTGTGAAGTCATCGAATGCAGATATGTGAAGTCAGAATGGAGGAGTGTGAAGTCAGCATGGAGGTGTGTGAAGTCACAGAATGGAGGTGTGTGAAGTCACAGAATGTAGTGTTGTGAAGTCAGAATGGAGGTGTGTGAAGTCAGAGAATGGAGGTGTGTGAAGTCAGAATGGAGATGTGTGAAATCATAGAATGGTAGTGTGTGAAGTCAGAATGGAGGTGTGTGAAGTCATAGAATGAAGGGGTGTGAAGTCACAGAATGGAGGTGTGTGAAGTCACAGAATGGAGGTGTGTGTACTCAGAATGGAGGTGTGTGAAGTCACAGAATAGATATTTGTGAAGTCATTTAATGGAGGTGTGTGAAGTCATCGAATGGAGGTGTGTGAATTCAGAATGGAGGTGTGTGAACTCAGAATGGAGGTGTGTGAAGTCACAGAGTGGAGATGTGTGAAGTCATAGAATGGATGGGTATGAAGTCATAGAATGGAGGTGTGTGAAGTTACAATGAAGGTGTGTGTAGTCACACAATGGAGTTATGTGAAGTCATAATGGAGTTGTGTGAAGTCACAGAATGAAGGTGTGTGAAGTCACAGAATGGAGGTGTGTGAAGTCACAGAATGGAGATGTGTGAAGTCATAGAATGGTGGTGTGTGAAGTCATAGAATGGAGGTGTGTGAAGTCAGAATGGGAGTGTGTGAAGTCAGAATGGAGGTGTGTAAAGTCACAGAAAGGAGGAGTGTGAACTCAAAATGGATGTGGGTGAAGTCACAGAATGGAGATGTGTGAAGTCATAGAATGGAGGTGTGTGAAGTCATAGAAAGGAGGTGTGTGAAGTTACAATGAAGGTGTGTGAAGTCACACAATGGAGTTGTGTGAAGTCAGAATGGAGGTGTGTGATGTCACAAAATGAAGGTGTGTGAAGTCACAGAATGGAGGTGTGTGAAGTCACACAATGGAGATGTGTGAAGTCATAGAATGGAGGTGTGTGATGTCACAGAATGGAGATGTGTGAAGTCATAGAATGGAGGTGTGTGAAGTCATAGAATGGAGGTGTGTGAAGTCAGAATGGAGGTGTGTAGTCAGAATGGTGGTGTGTGAAATCACAGAATGGAGGTGTGTGAAGTCAGAATGGAGGTGTTTGAAGTCACAGAATGAAGATGTGTGAAGTCATAGAATGGAGGTGTGTGAAGTCATAGAATGGAGGTGTGTGAAGTTACAATGAATGCGTGAGAAGTCACACAATGGAGTTGTGTGAAGTCAGACTGGAGGTGTGTGCAGTCACAGAATAGAGGTGTGTGAACTCAGAATGGAGTTGTGTGAAGTCACAAACTGGAGATGTGTGAAGTCACAGAGTGGAGGCGTGTGAAGTCATGGTATGGAGGTGTGTGAAGTCAGAGAATGGAGGTGTGTGAAGTCATCGAATGGAGGTATGTGAAGTCAGAATGGAGGTGTGTGAAGTCAGCATGGAGGTGTGTGAAGTCACAGAAAGGAGGTGTGAACTCAGAATGGAGCTGTGTGAAGACACAGAGTGGAGATGTGTGAAGTAATAGAATGGAGGTGTGTGAAGTCATAGAAAGGAGGTGTGTGAAGTTACAATGAAGGAGTGTGAAGTCACACAATGGAGTTGTGTGAAGACAGAATGGAGGTGTGTGATGTCACAGAATGAAGGTGTGTGAAGTCACAGAATGGAGGTGTGTGAAGTCATAGAATGGATGTGTGTGAAGTCATACAATGAAGGTGTGTGAAGTCACAGAATGGAGGTGTGTGAAGTCATAGAATGGAGGTATGTGACATCAAAGACGAGGTGTGTGAAGTCAGAATGGAGGTGTGTGAAGTCACAGAATGGAGGTGTGTGAACTCAGAATGGAGGTGTGTGAAGTCACACAATGGAGATGTGTGAAGTCACAGAATGGAGGCGTGTGAAGTCATAGTATGGAGGTGTGTGAAGTCACAGAATGGAGGTGTGTGAAGTCACAGAATGGAGGTTTGTGTACTCAGAATGGAGGTGTGTGAAGTCACAGAATAGATATTTGTGAAGTCATAGAATGGAGGTGTGTGAAGTCATCGAATGGAGGTGTGTGAATTCAGAATGGAGGTGTGTGAAGTCAGAGTGGAGGTGTGTGAAGTCACAGAATCGAGGTGTGTGAACTCAGAATGGAGGTGTGTGAAGTCACAAAGTGGAGATGTGTGAAGTCATAGAATGGAGGGGTGTGAAGTCATAGAATGGAGGTGTGTGAAGTTACAATGAAGGTGTGTGTAGTCACACAATGGAGTTATGTGAAGTCAGAATGGAGTTGTGTGAAGTCACAGAATGAAGGTGTGTGAAGTCACAGAATGGAGGTGTGTGAAGTCACAGAATGGAGATGTGTGAAGTCATAGAATGGAGGTGTGTGAAGTCATAGAATGGAGGTGTGTGAAGTCAGAATGGAAGTGTGTGAAGTCAGAATGGATGTGTGTAAAGTCACAGAATGGAGGAGTGTGAACTCAGAATGGAGGTGTGTGAAGTCACAGAATGGAGGTGTGTGAAGTCACAGAATGGAGGTCTGTGAAGTCATGGAATGGAGGTGTGTGAAGTCACAGAATGTAGTGTTGTGAAGTCAGAATAGAGGTGTGTGAAGTCACAGAATTGAGGTGTGTGAAGTCAGAATGGAGATGTGTGAAATCATAGAATGGTAGTGTGTGTAGTCAGAATGGATGTGTGTGAAGTCATAGAATGAAGGTGTGTGAAGTCACAGAATGGAGGTGTGTGAAGGCACAGAATGGAGGTGTGTAACGTCATAGAATGGAGGTGTCTGAAGTCAAAGAGGAGGTGTGTGAAGTCAGAATGGAGGTGTGTGAATTCAGAGAATGGAGGTGTGTGAAGTCAGAGAATGGAGGTGTGTGAAGTCATAGAATGGAGGCGTGTGAAGTCAGAGAATGGAGTTGTGTGAAGTCAGAGAATGGAGGTGTGTGAAGTCAGAGAATGGAGGTTTGTGAAGTCAGAATGGAGGTGTGTGAAATCAGAAAGGAGGTGTATGAATCACAGAATGGAGGTGTGTGAACTCAGAATGGAGCTGTGTGAAGTCACACAATGGAGATGTGTGAAGTCACAGAATGGAGGCGTGTGATGACATAGTATGGAGCTGTGTGAAGTCACAGAATGGAGGTGTGTGAAGTCAAAGAATGGAGGTGTGTGTACTCAGAAAGGAGGTGTGTGAAATCACAGAATGGAGATGTTTGAAGTCATAGAATGGAGGTGTGTGAAGTCATCGAATGGAGATATGTGAAGTCAGAATGGAGGTGTGTGAAGTCAGCATGGAGGTGTGTGAAGTCACAGAATGGAGGTGTGTGAACTCAGAATGGAGGTGTGTGAAGACACAGAGTGGAGATGTGTGAAGTAGTAGAATGGAGGTGTGTGAAGTCATAGAAAGGAGGTGTGTGAAGTTACAATGAAGGTGTGTGAAGTCACACAATGGAGTTGTGTGAAGTCAGAATGGAGGTGTGTGATGTCACAGAAAGAAGGTGTGTGAAGTCACAGAATGGAGGTGTGTGAAGTCACAGAATGGAGGTGTGTGAAGTCATAGTATGGAGGTGTGTGAAGTCACAGAATGGAGATGTGTGAAGTCATAGAATGGAGGTGTGTGAAGTCATAGAATGGAGGTGTGTGAAGTCAGAATGGAGGTGTGTAGTCAGAATGGAGGTGTGTGAATTCACAGAATGGAGGTGTGTGAAGTCAGAATGGAGGTGTGTGAAGTCACAGAATGGAGATGTGTGAAGTCATAGAATGGAGGTGTGTGAAGTCATAGAATGGAGGTGTGTGAAGTCAGAATGGAGGTGTGTAGTCAGAATGGAGGTGTTTGAAGTCACAGAATGGAGGTGTGTGAAGTCAGAATGGAGGTGTGTGAAGTCACAGAATGGAGATGTGTGAAGTCATAGAATGGAGGTGTGTGAAGTCATAGAATGGAGGTGTGTGAAGTTACAATGAATGTGTGAGAAGTCACACAATGGAGTTGTGTGAAGTCAGAATGGAGGTGTGTGATGTCACAGAATGAAGGTGTGTGAAGTCACAGAATGGAGGTGTGTGAAGTCATAGAATGCAGGTGTGTGAAGTCATACAATGAAGGTGTGTGAAGTCACTGAATGGAGGTGTGTGAAGTCATAGAATGGAGGTGTGTGACATCAAAGACGAGGTGTGTGAAGTCAGAATGGAGGTGTGTGAAGTCACAGAATGGAGGTGTGTGAACTCAGAATGGAGGTGTGTGAAGTCACACAATGGAGATGTGTGAAGTCACAGAATGGAGGCGTGTGAAGTCATAGAATGGAGGTGTGTGAAGTCAGAGTGGAGGTGTGTGAAGTCACAGAATGGAGGTGTGTGAAGTCACAGAATGGAGGTTTGTGTACTCAGAATGGAGGTGTGTGAAGTCACAGAATAGATATTTGTGAAGTCATAGAATGGAGGTGTGTGAAGTCATCGAATGGAGGTGTGTGAATTCAGAATGGAGGTGTGTGAAGTCAGAGTGGAGGTGTGTGAAGTCACAGAATCGAGGTGTGTGAACTCAGAATGGAGGTGTGTGAAGTCACAGAGTGGAGATGTGTGAAGTCATAGAATGGAGGGGTGTGAAGTCATAGAATGGAGGTGTGTGAAGTTACAATGAAAGTGTGTGTAGTCACACAATGGAGTTATGTGAAGTCAGAATGGAGTTGTGTGAAGTCACAGAATGGAGGTGTGTGAAGTCACAGAATGGAGATGTGTGAAGTCATAGAATGGAGGTGTGTGAAGTCATAGAATGGAGGTGTGTGAAGTCAGAATGGAAGTGTGTGAAGTCAGAATGGATGTGTGTAAAGTCACAGAATGGAGGAGTGTGAACTCAGAATGGAGGTGTGTGAAGTCACAGAATGGAGGTGTGTGAAGTCACAGAATGGAGGTCTGTGAAGTCATGGAATGGAGGTGTGTGAAGTCAGAGATGGAGGTGTGTGAAATCATAGAATGGACGTGTGTGAAGTCAGAAAGGAGGTGTGTGAAGTCACAGAATGGAGGTGTGTGAAGTCACAGAATGTAGTGTTGTGAAGTCAGAATAGAGGTGTGTGAAGTCACAGAATGGAGGTGTGTGAAGTCAGAATGGAGATGTGTGAAATCATAGAATGGTAGTGTGTGAAGTCAGAATGGAGGTGTGTGAAGTCATAGAATGAAGGTGTGTGAAGTCACAGAATGGAGGTGTGTGAAGGCACAGAATGGAGGTGTGTAACGTCATAGAATGGAGGTGTCTGAAGTCAAAGAGGAGGTGTGTGAAGTCAGAATGGAGGTGTGTGAATTCAGAGAATGGAGGTGTGTGAAGTCAGAGAATGGAGGTGTGTGAAGTCATAGAATGGAGGTGTGTGAAGTCAGAGAATGTAGTTGTGTGAAGTCAGAGAATGGAGGTGTGTGAAGTCAGAGAATGGAGGTTTGTGAAGTCAGAATGGAGGTGTGTGAAATCAGAATGGAGGTGTATGAATCACAGAATGGAGGTGTGTGAACTCAGAATGGAGCTGTGTGAAGTCACACAATGGAGATGTGTGAAGTCACAGAATGGAGGCGTGTGATGTCATAGTATGGAGCTGTGTGAAGTCACAGAATGGAGGTGTGTGAAGTCAAAGAATGGAGGTGTGTGTACTCAGAAAGGAGGTGTGTGAAATCACAGAATGGAGATGTTTGAAGTCATAGAATGGAGGTGTGTGAAGTCATCGAATGGAGATATATGAAGTCAGAATGGAGGTGTGTGAAGTCAGCATGGAGGTGTGTGAAGTCACAGAATGGAGGTGTGTGAACTCAGAATGGAGGTGTGTGAAGACACAGAGTGGAGATGTGTGAAGTAGTAGAATGGAGGTGTGTGAAGTCATAGAAAGGAGGTGTGTGAAGTTACAATGAAGGTTTGTGAAGTCACACAATGGAGTTGTGTGAAGTCAGAATGGAGGTGTGTGATGTCACAGAATGAAGGTGTGTGAAGTCACAGAATGTAGGTGTGTGAAGTCACAAAATGGAGATGTGTGAAGTCATAGTATGGAGGTGTGTGAAGTCACAGAATGGAGATGTGTGAAGTCATAGAATGGAGGTGTGTGAAGTCATAGAATGGAGGTGTGTGAAGTCAGAATGGAGGTGTGTAGTCAGAATGGAGGTGTGTGAATTCACAGAACGGAGGTGTGTGAAGTCAGAATGGAGGTGTGTGAAGTCACAGAATGGAGATGTGTGAAGTCATAGAATGGAGGTGTGTGAAGTCAGAATGGAGGTGTGTGAAGTCAGAATGGAGGTGTGTAGTCAGAACGGAGGTGTTTGAAGTCACAGAATATAGGTGTGTGAAGTCAGAATGGAGGTGTGTGAAGTCACAGAATGGAGGTTGTGTGAAGTCATAGAATGGAGGTGTGTGAAGTCATAGAATGGAGGTGTGTGAAGTTACAATGAATGTGTGAGAAGTCACACAATGGAGTTGTGTGAAGTCAGACTGGAGGTGTGTGAAGTCACAGAATGGAGGTGTGTGAACTCAGAATGGAGGTGTGTGAAGTCACAAAATGGAGATGTGTGAAGTCACAGAATGGAGGCGTGTGAAGTCATAGTATGGAGGTGTGTGAAGTCACAGAATGGAGGTGTGTAAAGTCAGAGAATGGAGGTGTGTGAAGTCATAGAATGGAGGCGTGTGAAGTCAGAGAATGGAGTTGTGTGAAGTCAGAGAATGGAGGTGTGTGAAGTCAGAGATTGGAGGTGTGTGAAGTGTGAATGGAGGTGTGTGAAGTCTGACTGGAGGTCCGTGAAGTCAGAATGGAGGTGTGTGAATCACAAAATGGAGGTGTGTGAAGTCACACAATGGAGATGTGTGAAGTCACAGAATGGAGGCTTGTGAAGTCATAGTGTGGAGGTCTGTGAAGTCACAGAATGTAGGTGTGTGAAGTCACAGAATGGAGATGTGTGAAGTCATAGAATGGAGGTGTGTGAAGTCATAGAATGGAGGTGTGTGAAGTCAGAATGGAAGTGTGTGAAGTCAGAATGGAGGTGTGTAAAGTCACAGAATGGAGGAGTGTGAACTCAGAATGGAGGTGGGTGAAGTCACAGAATGGAGATGTGTGAAGTCATACAATGGAGGTGTGTGAAGTCATAGAATGGAGTTGTGTGAAGTTACAATGAATGTGTGAGAAGTCAAACAATGGAGTGGTGTGAAGTCAGAATGGAGGTGTGTGAAGTCACAGAATGGACGAGTGTGAAGTCACAGAATGCAGGTCTGTGAAGTCATAGAATGGAGGCGTGTGAAGTCAGAGATTGGAGGTTCGTGAAGTCAGAGAATGGAGGTGTGTTTAGTCACAGAATGGAGGTCTGTGAAGTCACAGAATGGAGGTGTGTGAAGTAACAGAATGGAGGTGTGTAAAGTCATAGAATGGAGGTGTGTGAAGTCAAAGAGGAGGTGTGTGAAGTCAGAATGGAGGTGTGCGAATTCACAGAATGGAGGCGTGTGATGTCATAGTATGGAGGTGTGTGAAGTCACAGAATGGAGGTGTGTGAAGTCAATGAATGGAGGTGTGTGTACTCAGAAAGGAGGTGTGTGAAGTCACAGAATGGAGATGTGTAAAGTCATAGAATGGAGGTGTGTGAATTTATCGAATGGAGATATGTGAAGTCAGAATGGAGGTGTGTGAAGTCAGCATGGAATTGTGTGAAGTCACAGAATGGAGGTGTGTGAACTCATAATGGAGGTGTGTGAAGACACATAGTGGAGATGTGTGAAGTAATAGAATGGAGGTGTGTGAAGTCATAGAAAGGAGGTGTGTGAAGTTACAATGTAGGTGTGTGAAGTCACACAATGGACTTGTGTGAAGTCAGAATGGAGGTGTGTGATGTCACAGAATGAAGGTGTGAAGTCACTGAATGGAGGTGTGTGAAGTCACACAATGGAGATGTGTGAAGTCATAGAATGGACGTGTGTGAAGTCACAGAATGGATATGGGTGAAGTCATAGAATGGAGGTGTGTGAAGTCAGAATGGAAGTGTGTAGTCAGAATGGAGGTGTGTGAAGTCACAGAATGGAGGTGTGTGAAGTAAGAATGGAGGTGTGTGAAGTCACAGAATGGAGAGGTGTGAAGTCATAGAATGGAGGTGTGTGAAGTCATAGAATGGAGGTGTGTGAAGTTACAATGAATGTGTGAGAAGTCACACAATGCAGTTGTGTGAAGTCAGACTGAAGGTGTGTGAAGTCACAGAATGGAGGTGTGTGAACTCAGAATGGAGGTGTGTGAAGTCACAAAATGGAGATGTGTGAAGTCACAGAATGGAGGCGTGTGAAGACATAGTATGGAGGTGTGTGAAGTCACAGAATGGAGGTGTGTGAAGTCAGAGAATGGAGGTGTGTGAAGTCCTAGAATGGAGGCATGTGAAGTCAGAGAATGGAGTTGTGTGAAGTCAGAGAATGGAGGTGTGTGAAGTCAGAGAATGGAGGTGTGTGAAGTCTGAATGGAAGTGTGTGAAGTCAGAATGGAGGTGTGTGAATCACAGAATGGAGGTGTGTGAACTCAGAGTGGAGGTGTGTGAAGTCACACAATGGAGATGTGTGAAGTCACAGAATGGAGGCGTGTGAAGTCATAGTATGGAGGTGTGTGAAGTCACAGAACTGAGGTGTGTGAAGTCACAGAATGGAGGTGTTTGTACTCAGAATGGAGGTGTTTGAAGTCACAGAATGGAGATGTGTGAAGTCATAGAATGGAGGAGTGGGAAGTCATCGAATGGAGATATTTGAAGCCAGAATGGAGGTGTGTGAAGTCAGCATAGAGGTGTGTGAAGTCACAGAATGCAGGTGTGTGAATTCAGAATGGAGGTGTGTGAATTCACAGAATGGAGATGTGTGAAGTCATAGAATGGAGGTGTGTGAAGTCATAGAAAGGAGGTGTGTGAAGTTACAATGAAGGTGTGTGAAGTCACACAATGGAGTTATGTGAAGTCAGTATGGAGGTGTGTGAAGTCACAGAATGAAGGTGTGTGAAGTCACAGAATGGAGGTGTGTGAAGTCACAGAATGGAGATGTGTGAAGTCATAGAATGGAGGTGTGTGAAGTCACAGAATGGAGGTGTGTGAAGTCACAGATTGGAGATGTGTGAAGTCATAGAATGGAGGTGTGTGAGGTCATAGAATGGAGGTGTGTGAAGTCAGAAGGGAGGTGTGTGAAGTCAGAATGGAGGTGTCTGAATTCACAGAATGGAGTGTGTGAAGTCAGAATGGAGGTGTGTGAAGTCACAGAATGGAGATGTGTGAAGTCATAGAATGGAGGTGTGTGAAGTCATCGAATGGAGGTGTGTGAAGTTACAATGAATGTGTGAGAAGTCACACAATGGAGTTGTGTGAAGTCAGACAGGAGGTGTGTGAAGTCACAGAATGGAAGTGTGAACTCAGAATGGAGGTGTGTGAAGTCACACAATGGAGATGTGTGAAGTCACAGAATGGAGGCGTGTGAAGTCATAGTATGGAGGTGTGTGAAGTCACAGAATGGAGGTGTGTGAAGTCACAGAATGGAGGTGTGTGTACTCAGAATGGAGGTGTGTGAAGTCACAGAATGTAGATGTGTGAAGTCATCGAATAGAGGTGTGTGAAGTCATCGAATGGAGGTATGTGAAGTCAGAATGGAGGTGTGGGAAGTCAGAATGGAGGTGTGTGAAGTCACAGAATGGAGGTGTGTGAACTCAGAATGGAGGTGTGTGAAGTCACAGAATGGAGGTGTGTGATGTCATAGTATGGAGCTGTGTGAAGTCACAGAATGGAGGTGTGTGAAGTCAAAGAATGGAGGTGTGTGTACTCAGAAAGGAGGTGTGTGAAATCACAGAATGGAGATGTTTGAAGTCATAGAATGGAGGTGTGTGAAGTCATCGAATGGAGATATATGAAGTCAGAATGGAGGTGTGTGAAGTCAGCATGGAGGTGTGTGAAGTCACAGAATGGAGGTGTGTGAACTCAGAATGGAGGTGTGTGAAGACACAGAGTGGAGATGTGTGAAGTAGTAGAATGGAGGTGTGTGAAGTCATAGAAAGGAGGTGTGTGAAGTTACAATGAAGGTTGTGAAGTCACACAATGGAGTTGTGTGAAGTCAGAATGGAGGTGTGTGATGTCACAGAATGAAGGTGTGTGAAGTCACAGAATGTAGGTGTGTGAAGTCACAAAATGGAGATGTGTGAAGTCATAGTATGGAGGTGTGTGAAGTCACAGAATGGAGATGTGTGAAGTCATAGAATGGAGGTGTGTGAAGTCATAGAATGGAGGTGTGTGAAGTCAGAATGGAGGTGTGTAGTCAGAATGGAGGTGTGTGAATTCACAGAACGGAGGTGTGTGAAGTCAGAATGGAGGTGTGTGAAGTCACAGAATGGAGATGTGTGAAGTCATAGAATGGAGGTGTGTGAAGTCAGAATGGAGGTGTGTGAAGTCAGAATGGAGGTGTGTAGTCAGAACGGAGGTGTTTGAAGTCACAGAATATAGGTGTGTGAAGTCAGAATGGAGGTGTGTGAAGTCACAGAATGGAGGTTGTGTGAAGTCATAGAATGGAGGTGTGTGAAGTCATAGAATGGAGGTGTGTGAAGTTACAATGAATGTGTTAGAAGTCACACAATGGAGTTGTGTGAAGTCAGACTGGAGGTGTGTGAAGTCACAGAATGGAGGTGTGTGAACTCAGAATGGAGGTGTGTGAAGTCACAAAATGGAGATGTGTGAAGTCACAGAATGGAGGCGTGTGAAGTCATAGTATGGAGGTGTGTGAAGTCACAGAATGGAGGTGTGTAAAGTCAGAGAATGGAGGTGTGTGAAGTCATAGAATGGAGGCGTGTGAAGTCAGAGAATGGAGTTGTGTGAAGTCAGAGAATGGAGGTGTGTGAAGTCAGAGAATGGAGGTGTGTGAAGTGTGAATGGAGGTGTGTGAAGTCTGACTGGAGGTCCGTGAAGTCAGAATGGAGGTGTGTGAATCACAAAATGGAGGTGTGTGAAGTCACACAATGGAGATGTGTGAAGTCACAGAATGGAGGCTTGTGAAGTCATAGTGTGGAGGTCTGTGAAGTCACAGAATGTAGGTGTGTGAAGTCACAGAATGGAGATGTGTGAAGTCATAGAATGGAGGTGTGTGAAGTCATAGAATGGAGGTGTGTGAAGTCAGAATGGAAGTGTGTGAAGTCAGAATGGAGGTGTGTAAAGTCACAGAATGGAGGAGTGTGAACTCAGAATGGAGGTGGGTGAAGTCACAGAATGGAGATGTGTGAAGTCATACAATGGAGGTGTGTGAAGTCATAGAATGGAGTTGTGTGAAGTTACAATGAATGTGTGAGAAGTCAAACAATGGAGTGGTGTGAAGTCAGAATGGAGGTGTGTGAAGTCACAGAATGGACGAGTGTGAAGTCACAGAATGCAGGTCTGTGAAGTCATAGAATGGAGGCGTGTGAAGTCAGAGATTGGAGGTTCGTGAAGTCAGAGAATGGAGGTGTGTTTAGTCACAGAATGGAGGTCTGTGAAGTCACAGAATGGAGGTGTGTGAAGTAACAGAATGGAGGTGTGTAAAGTCATAGAATGGAGGTGTGTGAAGTCAAAGAGGAGGTGTGTGAAGTCAGAATGGAGGTGTGCGAATTCACAGAATGGAGCGTGTGATGTCATAGTATGGAGGTGTGTGAAGTCACAGAATGGAGGTGTGTGAAGTCAATGAATGGAGGTGTGTGTACTCAGAAAGGAGGTGTGTGAAGTCACAGAATGGAGATGTGTAAAGTCATAGAATGGAGGTGTGTGAATTTATCGAATGGAGATATGTGAAGTCAGAATGGAGGTGTGTGAAGTCAGCATGGAATTGTGTGAAGTCACAGAATGGAGGTGTGTGAACTCATAATGGAGGTGTGTGAAGACACATAGTGGAGATGTGTGAAGTAATAGAATGGAGGTGTGTGAAGTCATAGAAAGGAGGTGTGTGAAGTTACAATGTAGGTGTGTGAAGTCACACAATGGACTTGTGTGAAGTCAGAATGGAGGTGTGTGATGTCACAGAATGAAGGTGTGAAGTCACTGAATGGAGGTGTGTGAAGTCACACAATGGAGATGTGTGAAGTCATAGAATGGACGTGTGTGAAGTCACAGAATGGATATGGGTGAAGTCATAGAATGGAGGTGTGTGAAGTCAGAATGGAAGTGTGTAGTCAGAATGGAGGTGTGTGAAGTCACAGAATGGAGGTGTGTGAAGTAAGAATGGAGGTGTGTGAAGTCACAGAATGGAGAGGTGTGAAGTCATAGAATGGAGGTGTGTGAAGTCATAGAATGGAGGTGTGTGAAGTTACAATGAATGTGTGAGAAGTCACACAATGCAGTTGTGTGAAGTCAGACTGAAGGTGTGTGAAGTCACAGAATGGAGGTGTGTGAACTCAGAATGGAGGTGTGTGAAGTCACAAAATGGAGATGTGTGAAGTCACAGAATGGAGGCGTGTGAAGACATAGTATGGGGGTGTGTGAAGTCACAGAATGGAGGTGTGTGAAGTCAGAGAATGGAGGTGTGTGAAGTCCTAGAATGGAGGCATGTGAAGTCAGAGAATGGAGTTGTGTGAAGTCAGAGAATGGAGGTGTGTGAAGTCAGAGAATGGAGGTGTGTGAAGTCTGAATGGAAGTGTGTGAAGTCAGAATGGAGGTGTGTGAATCACAGAATGGAGGTGTGTGAACTCAGAGTGGAGGTGTGTGAAGTCACACAATGGAGATGTGTGAAGTCACAGAATGGAGGCGTGTGAAGTCATAGTATGGAGGTGTGTGAAGTCACAGAACTGAGGTGTGTGAAGTCACAGAATGGAGGTGTTTGTACTCAGAATGGAGGTGTTTGAAGTCACAGAATGGAGATGTGTGAAGTCATAGAATGGAGGAGTGGGAAGTCATCGAATGGAGATATTTGAAGCAGAATGGAGGTGTGTGAAGTCAGCATAGAGGTGTGTGAAGTCACAGAATGCAGGTGTGTGAATTCAGAATGGAGGTGTGTGAATTCACAGAATGGAGATGTGTGAAGTCATAGAATGGAGGTGTGTGAAGTCATAGAAAGGAGGTGTGTGAAGTTACAATGAAGGTGTGTGAAGTCACACAATGGAGTTATGTGAAGTCAGTATGGAGGTGTGTGAAGTCACAGAATGAAGGTGTGTGAAGTCACAGAATGGAGGTGTGTGAAGTCACAGAATGGAGATGTGTGAAGTCATAGAATGGAGGTGTGTGAAGTCACAGAATGGAGGTGTGTGAAGTCACAGATTGGAGATGTGTGAAGTCATAGAATGGAGGTGTGTGAGGTCATAGAATGGAGGTGTGTGAAGTCAGAAGGGAGGTGTGTGAAGTCAGAATGGAGGTGTCTGAATTCACAGAATGGAGTGTGTGAAGTCAGAATGGAGGTGTGTGAAGTCACAGAATGGAGATGTGTGAAGTCATAGAATGGAGGTGTGTGAAGTCATCGAATGGAGGTGTGTGAAGTTACAATGAATGTGTGAGAAGTCACACAATGGAGTTGTGTGAAGTCAGACAGGAGGTGTGTGAAGTCACAGAATGGAAGTGTGAACTCAGAATGGAGGTGTGTGAAGTCACACAATGGAGATGTGTGAAGTCACAGAATGGAGGCGTGTGAAGTCATAGTATGGAGGTGTGTGAAGTCACAGAATGGAGGTGTGTGAAGTCACAGAATGGAGGTGTGTGTACTCAGAATGGAGGTGTGTGAAGTCACAGAATGTAGATGTGTGAAGTCATCGAATAGAGGTGTGTGAAGTCATCGAATGGAGGTATGTGAAGTCAGAATGGAGGTGTGGGAAGTCAGAATGGAGGTGTGTGAAGTCACAGAATGGAGGTGTGTGAACTCAGAATGGAGGTGTGTGAAGTCACAGAATGGAGGTGTGTGATGTCATAGTATGGAGCTGTGTGAAGTCACAGAATGGAGGTGTGTGAAGTCAAAGAATGGAGGTGTGTGTACTCAGAAAGGAGGTGTGTGAAATCACAGAATGGAGATGTTTGAAGTCATAGAATGGAGGTGTGTGAAGTCATCGAATGGAGATATATGAAGTCAGAATGGAGGTGTGTGAAGTCAGCATGGAGGTGTGTGAAGTCACAGAATGGAGGTGTGTGAACTCAGAATGGAGGTGTGTGAAGACACAGAGTGGAGATGTGTGAAGTAGTAGAATGGAGGTGTGTGAAGTCATAGAAAGGAGGTGTGTGAAGTTACAATGAAGGTTTGTGAAGTCACACAATGGAGTTGTGTGAAGTCAGAATGGAGGTGTGTGATGTCACAGAATGAAGGTGTGTGAAGTCACAGAATGTAGGTGTGTGAAGTCACAAAATGGAGATGTGTGAAGTCATAGTATGGAGGTGTGTGAAGTCACAGAATGGAGATGTGTGAAGTCATAGAATGGAGGTGTGTGAAGTCATAGAATGGAGGTGTGTGAAGTCAGAATGGAGGTGTGTAGTCAGAATGGAGGTGTGTGAATTCACAGAACGGAGGTGTGTGAAGTCAGAATGGAGGTGTGTGAAGTCACAGAATGGAGATGTGTGAAGTCATAGAATGGAGGTGTGTGAAGTCAGAATGGAGGTGTGTGAAGTCAGAATGGAGGTGTGTAGTCAGAACGGAGGTGTTTGAAGTCACAGAATATAGGTGTGTGAAGTCAGAATGGAGGTGTGTGAAGTCACAGAATGGAGGTTGTGTGAAGTCATAGAATGGAGGTGTGTGAAGTCATAGAATGGAGGTGTGTGAAGTTACAATGAATGTGTGAGAAGTCACACAATGGAGTTGTGTGAAGTCAGACTGGAGGTGTGTGAAGTCACAGAATGGAGGTGTGTGAACTCAGAATGGAGGTGTGTGAAGTCACAAAATGGAGATGTGTGAAGTCACAGAATGGAGGCGTGTGAAGTCATAGTATGGAGGTGTGTGAAGTCACAGAATGGAGGTGTGTAAAGTCAGAGAATGGAGGTGTGTGAAGTCATAGAATGGAGGCGTGTGAAGTCAGAGAATGGAGTTGTGTGAAGTCAGAGAATGGAGGTGTGTGAAGTCAGAGAATGGAGGTGTGTGAAGTGTGAATGGAGGTGTGTGAAGTCTGACTGGAGGTCCGTGAAGTCAGAATGGAGGTGTGTGAATCACAAAATGGAGGTGTGTGAAGTCACACAATGGAGATGTGTGAAGTCACAGAATGGAGGCTTGTGAAGTCATAGTGTGGAGGTCTGTGAAGTCACAGAATGTAGGTGTGTGAAGTCACAGAATGGAGATGTGTGAAGTCATAGAATGGAGGTGTGTGAAGTCATAGAATGGAGGTGTGTGAAGTCAGAATGGAAGTGTGTGAAGTCAGAATGGAGGTGTGTAAAGTCACAGAATGGAGGAGTGTGAACTCAGAATGGAGGTGGGTGAAGTCACAGAATGGAGATGTGTGAAGTCATACAATGGAGGTGTGTGAAGTCATAGAATGGAGTTGTGTGAAGTTACAATGAATGTGTGAGAAGTCAAACAATGGAGTGGTGTGAAGTCAGAATGGAGGTGTGTGAAGTCACAGAATGGACGAGTGTGAAGTCACAGAATGCAGGTCTGTGAAGTCATAGAATGGAGGCGTGTGAAGTCAGAGATTGGAGGTTCGTGAAGTCAGAGAATGGAGGTGTGTTTAGTCACAGAATGGAGGTCTGTGAAGTCACAGAATGGAGGTGTGTGAAGTAACAGAATGGAGGTGTGTAAAGTCATAGAATGGAGGTGTGTGAAGTCAAAGAGGAGGTGTGTGAAGTCAGAATGGAGGTGTGCGAATTCACAGAATGGAGGCGTGTGATGTCATAGTATGGAGGTGTGTGAAGTCACAGAATGGAGGTGTGTGAAGTCAATGAATGGAGGTGTGTGTACTCAGAAAGGAGGTGTGTGAAGTCACAGAATGGAGATGTGTAAAGTCATAGAATGGAGGTGTGTGAATTTATCGAATGGAGATATGTGAAGTCAGAATGGAGGTGTGTGAAGTCAGCATGGAATTGTGTGAAGTCACAGAATGGAGGTGTGTGAACTCATAATGGAGGTGTGTGAAGACACATAGTGGAGATGTGTGAAGTAATAGAATGGAGGTGTGTGAAGTCATAGAAAGGAGGTGTGTGAAGTTACAATGTAGGTGTGTGAAGTCACACAATGGACTTGTGTGAAGTCAGAATGGAGGTGTGTGATGTCACAGAATGAAGGTGTGAAGTCACTGAATGGAGGTGTGTGAAGTCACACAATGGAGATGTGTGAAGTCATAGAATGGACGTGTGTGAAGTCACAGAATGGATATGGGTGAAGTCATAGAATGGAGGTGTGTGAAGTCAGAATGGAAGTGTGTAGTCAGAATGGAGGTGTGTGAAGTCACAGAATGGAGGTGTGTGAAGTAAGAATGGAGGTGTGTGAAGTCACAGAATGGAGAGGTGTGAAGTCATAGAATGGAGGTGTGTGAAGTCATAGAATGGAGGTGTGTGAAGTTACAATGAATGTGTGAGAAGTCACACAATGCAGTTGTGTGAAGTCAGACTGAAGGTGTGTGAAGTCACAGAATGGAGGTGTGTGAACTCAGAATGGAGGTGTGTGAAGTCACAAAATGGAGATGTGTGAAGTCACAGAATGGAGGCGTGTGAAGACATAGTATGGAGGTGTGTGAAGTCACAGAATGGAGGTGTGTGAAGTCAGAGAATGGAGGTGTGTGAAGTCCTAGAATGGAGGCATGTGAAGTCAGAGAATGGAGTTGTGTGAAGTCAGAGAATGGAGGTGTGTGAAGTCAGAGAATGGAGGTGTGTGAAGTCTGAATGGAAGTGTGTGAAGTCAGAATGGAGGTGTGTGAATCACAGAATGGAGGTGTGTGAACTCAGAGTGGAGGTGTGTGAAGTCACACAATGGAGATGTGTGAAGTCACAGAATGGAGGCGTGTGAAGTCATAGTATGGAGGTGTGTGAAGTCACAGAACTGAGGTGTGTGAAGTCACAGAATGGAGGTGTTTGTACTCAGAATGGAGGTGTTGAAGTCACAGAATGGAGATGTGTGAAGTCATAGAATGGAGGAGTGGGAAGTCATCGAATGGAGATATTTGAAGCCAGAATGGAGGTGTGTGAAGTCAGCATAGAGGTGTGTGAAGTCACAGAATGCAGGTGTGTGAATTCAGAATGGAGGTGTGTGAATTCACAGAATGGAGATGTGTGAAGTCATAGAATGGAGGTGTGTGAAGTCATAGAAAGGAGGTGTGTGAAGTTACAATGAAGGTGTGTGAAGTCACACAATGGAGTTATGTGAAGTCAGTATGGAGGTGTGTGAAGTCACAGAATGAAGGTGTGTGAAGTCACAGAATGGAGGTGTGTGAAGTCACAGAATGGAGATGTGTGAAGTCATAGAATGGAGGTGTGTGAAGTCACAGAATGGAGGTGTGTGAAGTCACAGATTGGAGATGTGTGAAGTCATAGAATGGAGGTGTGTGAGGTCATAGAATGGAGGTGTGTGAAGTCAGAAGGGGAGGTGTGTGAAGTCAGAATGGAGGTGTCTGAATTCACAGAATGGAGTGTGTGAAGTCAGAATGGAGGTGTGTGAAGTCACAGAATGGAGATGTGTGAAGTCATAGAATGGAGGTGTGTGAAGTCATAGAATGGAGGTGTGTGAAGTTACAATGAATGTGTGAGAAGTCACACAATGGAGTTGTGTGAAGTCAGACTGGAGGTGTGTGAAGTCACAGAATGGAAGTGTGAACTCAGAATGGAGGTGTGTGAAGTCACACAATGGAGATGTGTGAAGTCACAGAATGGAGGCGTGTGAAGTCATAGTATGGAGGTGTGTGAAGTCACAGAATGGAGGTGTGTGAAGTCACAGAATGGAGTGTGTGTACTCAGAATGGAGGTGTGTGAAGTCACAGAATGTAGATGTGTGAAGTCATCGAATAGAGGTGTGTGAAGTCATCGAATGGAGGTATGTGAAGTCAGAATGGAGGTGTGGGAAGTCAGAATGGAGGTGTGTGAAGTCACAGAATGGAGGTGTGTGAACTCAGAATGGAGGTGTGTGAAGTCACAGAATGGAGGTGTGTGAACTCAGAATGGATGTGTGTGAAGTCATAGAATGGAGGTGTGTGAAGTTACAATGAAGGTATGTGAAGTCACACAATGGAGTTGTGTGAAGTCAGAATAGAGGTGTGTGAAGTCACAGAATGAAGGTGTGTGAAGTCACAGAATGGAGGTGTGTGAAGTCACACAATGAAGATGTGTGAAGTCATAGAATGGAGGTGTGTGAAGTCACAGAATGGAGATGTGTGAAGTCATAGAATGGAGGTGTGTGAAGTCATAGAATGGAGGTGTGTGAAGTCACAGAATGGAGGTGTGTGAACTCAGAATGGATGTGTGTGAAGTCACAGAATGGAGATGTGTGAAGTCATAGAATGGAGGTGTGTGAAGTCATAGAATGGAGGTGTGTGAAGTTACAATGAATGTGTGAGAAGTCACAGAATGGAGTTGTGTGAAGTCAGACTGGAGGTGTGTGCAGTCACAGAATGGAGGTGTGTGAACTCAGAATGCAGGTGTGTGAAGTCACAGAATGGAGATGTGTGAAGTCACAGAATGGAGGCGTGTGAAGTCATCGAATGGAGATATGTGAAGTCAGAATGGAGGAGTGTGAAGTCAGCATGGAGGTGTGTGAAGTCACAGAATGGAGGTGTGTGAAGTCACAGAATGTAGTGTTGTGAAGTCAGAATTTAGGTGTGTGAAGTCAGAGAATGGAGGTGTGTGAAGTCAGAATGGAGATGTGTGAAATCATAGAATGGTAGTGTGTGAAGTCAGAATTGAGGTGTGTGAAGTCACAGAATGAAGGTGTGTGAAGTCACAGAATGGAGGTGTGTGAAGGCACAGAATGGAGGTGTGTGAAGTCATAGAATGGAGGCGTGTGAAGTCAGAGAATGCAGTTGTGTGAAGTCAGAGAATGGAGGTGTGTGAAGTCAGAGAATGGAGGTTTGTGAAGTCAGAATGGAGGTGTGTGAAATCAGAATGGAGGTGTATGAATCACAGAATGGAGGTGTGTGAAGTCACACAATGGAGATGTGTGAAGTCACAGAATGGAGGCGTGTGATGTCAAAGAATGGAGGTGTGTGTACTCAGAAAGGAGGTGTGTGAAATCACAGAATGGAGATGTTTGAAGTCATAGAATGGAGGTGTGTGAAGTCATCGAATGGAGATATGTGAAGTCAGAATGGAGGTGTGTGAAGTCAGCATGGAGGACTGTGAAGTCACAGAATGGAGGTGTGTGAACTCAGAATGGAGGTGTGTGAAGACACAGAGTGGAGATGTGTGAAGTAGTAGAATGGAGGTGTGTGAAGTCATAGAAAGGAGTTGTGTGAAGTTACAATGAAGGTGTGTGAAGTCACACAATGGAGTTGTGTGAAGTCAGAATGGAGGTGTGTGATGTCACAGAATGAAGGTGTGTGAAGTCACAGAATGGAGGTGGGTGAAGTCACACAATGGAGATGTGTGAAGTCATAGAATGGAGGTGTGTGAAGTCAGAGAATGGAGATGTGTGCAGTCATAGAATGGAGGTGTGTGAAGTCATAGAATGCAGGTGTGTGAAGTCAGAATGGAGGTGTGTAGTCAGAATGGAGGTGTGTGAATTCACAGAATGGAGGTGTGTGAAGTCACAGAATAGAGGTGTGTGAAGTCACAGAATGGAGATGTGTGTAGTCATAGAATGGAGGTGTGTGAAGTCATAGAATGGAGGTGTGTGAAGTCAGAATGGAGGTGTGTAGTCAGAATGGAGGTGTTTGAAGTCACAGAATGGAGGTGTGTGAAGTCAGAATGGAGGTGTGTGAAGTCACAGAATGGAGAGGTGTGAAGTCATAGAATGGAGGTGTGTGAAGTCATACAATGGAGGTGTGTGAAGTTACAATGAATGTGTGAGAAGTCACACAATGGAGTTGTGTGAAGTCTCACTGGAGGTGTGTGAAGTCACAGAATGGAGGTGTGTGTACTCAGAATGGAGGTGTGTGAAGTCACAAAATGGAGATGTGTGAAGTCACAGAATGGAGGTGTGTGAAGTCATAGTATGGAGGTGTGTGAAGTCACAGAATGGAGGTGTGTAAAGTCAGAGAATGGAGGTGTGTGAAGTCATAGAATGGAGGCGTGTGAAGTCAGAGAATGGAGTTGTGTGAAGTCAGAGAATGGAGGTGTGTGAAGTCTGAATGGAGGTGTGTGAAGTCTGACTGGAGGTCCGTGAAGTCAGAATGGAGGTGTGTGAATCACAGAATGGAGGTGTGTGAAGTCACACAATGGAGATGTGTGAAGTCACAGAATGGAGGTGTGTGAAGTCATAGTATGGAGGTCTGTGAAGTCACAGAATGTAGGGGTGTGAAGTCACAGAATGGAGATGTGTGAAGTCATAGAATGGAGGTGTGTGAAGTCATAGAATGGAGGTGTGTGAAGTCAGAATGGAAGTGTGTGAAGTCAGAATGGAGGTGTGTAAAGTCACAGAATGGAGGAGTGTGAACTCAGAATGGAGGTGGGTGAAGTCACAGAATGGAGATGTGTGAAGTCATAGAATGGAGGTGTGTGAAGTCATAGAATGGAGGTGTGTGAAGTTACAATGAATGTGTGAGAAGTCAAACAATGGAGTTGTGTGAAGTCAGAATGGAAGTGTGTGAAGTCACAGAATGGACGAGTGTGAAGTCACAGAATGCAGGTCTGTGAAGTCATAGAATGGAGGCGTGTGAAGTCAGAGATTGGAGGTTCGTGAAGTCAGAGAATGGAGGTGTGTTTAGTCACAGAATGGAGGTCTGTGAAGTCACAGAATGGAGGTGTGTGAAGTCACAGAATGGAGGTGTGTGAAGTCATAGAATGGAGGTGTGTGAAGTCAAAGAGGAGGTGTGTGAAGTCAGAATGGAGGTGTGCGAATTCAAAGAATGGAGGCGTGTGATGTCATAGTATGGAGGTGTGTGAAGTCACAGAATGGAGATGTGTGAAGTCAAAGAATGGAGGTGTGTGTACTCAGAAAGGAGGTGTGTGAAGTCACAGAATGGAGATGTGTGAAGTCATAGAATGGAGGTGTGTGAATTCATCGAATGGAGATATGTGAAGTCAGAATGGAGGTCTGTGAAGTCAGCATGGAGGTGTGTGAAGTCACAGAATGGAGTTGTGTGAACTCATAATGGAGGTGTGTGAAGACACAGAGTGGAGATGTGTGAAGTAATAGAATGGAGGTGTGTGAAGTCATAGAAAGGAGGTGTGTGAAGTTACAATGTAGGTGTGTGAAGTCACACAATGGAGTTGTGTGAAGTCAGAATGGAGGTGTGTGATGTCACAGAATGAGGTGTGAAATCACTGAATGGAGGTGTGTGAAGTCACACAATGGAGATGTGTGAAGTCATAGAATGGAGGTGTGTGAAGTCACAGAATGGAGATGTGTGAAGTCATAGAATGGAGGTGTGTGAAGTCATAGAATGGAGGTGTGTGAAGTCAGAATGGAGGTGTGTAGTCAGAATGGAGGTGTGTGAAGTCACAGAATGGTGGTGTGTGAAGTCAGAATGGAGGTATGTGAAGTCACAGAATGGAGAGGTGTGAAGTCATAGAATGGAGGTGTGTGAAGTCATAGAATGGAGTTGTGTGAAGTTACAATGAATGTGTGAGAAGTCACACAATGCAGTTGTGTGAAGTCAGACTGGAGGTGTGTGAAGTCACAGAATGGAGGTGTGTGAACTCAGAATGGAGGTGTGTGAAGTCACAAAATGGAGATGTGTGAAGTCACAGAATGGAGGCGTGTGAAGACATAGTATGGAGGTGTGTGAAGTCACAGAATGGAGGTGTGTGAAGTCAGAGAATGGAGGTGTGTGAAGTCCTAGAATGGAGGCATGTGAAGTCAGAGAATGGAGTTGTGTGAAGTCAGAGAATGGAGGTGTGTGAAGTCAGAGAATGGAGGTGTGTGAAGTCTGAATGGAAGTGTGTGAAGTCAGAATGGAGGTGTGTGAATCAGAGAATGGAAGTGTGTCAACTCAGAATGGATGTGTGTGAAGTCACACAATGGCGATGTGTGAAGTCACAGAATGGAGGCGTGTGAAGTCATAGTATGGAGGTGTGTGAAGTCACAGAATGGAGGTGTGTGAAGTCACAGAATGGAGGTGTGTGTACACAGAATGGAGGTGTGTGAAGTCACAAAATGGAGATGTGTGAAGTCACAGAATGGAGGTGTGTGAAGTCATAGTATGGAGGTGTGTGAAGTCACAGAATGGAGGTGTGTAAAGTCAGAGAATGGAGGTGTGTGAAGTCATAGAATGGAGGCGTGTGAAGTCAGAGAATGGAGTTGTGTGAAGTCAGAGAATGGAGGTGTGTGAAGTCAGAGAATGGAGGTGTGTGAAGTCTGAATGGAGGTGTGTGAAGTCTGACTGGAGGTCCGTGAAGTCAGAATGGAGGTGTGTGAATCACAGAATGGAGGTGTGTGAAGTCACACAATGGAGATGTGTGAAGTCACCGAATGGAGGTGTGTGAAGTCATAGTATGGAGGTCTGTGAAGTCACAGAATGTAGGGGTGTGAAGTCACAGAATGGAGATGTGTGAAGTCATAGAATGGAGGTGTGTGAAGTCATAGAATGGAGGTGTGTGAAGTCAGAATGGAAGTGTGTGAAGTCAGAATGGAGGTGTGTAAAGTCACAATATGGAGGAGTGTGAACTCAGAATGGAGGTGGGTGAAGTCACAGAATGGAGATGTGTGAAGTCATAGAATGGAGGTGTGTGAAGTCATAGAATGGAGGTGTGTGAAGTTACAATGAAGGTGTGAGAAGTCAAACAATGGAGTTGTGTGAAGTCAGAATGGAAGTGTGTGAAGTCACAGAATGGACGAGTGTGAAGTCACAGAATGCAGGTCTGTGAAGTCATAGAATGGAGGCGTGTGAAGTCAGAGATTGGAGGTTCGTGAAGTCAGAGAATGGAGGTGTGTTTAGTCACAGAATGGAGGTCTGTGAAGTCACAGAATAGAGGTGTGTGAAGTCACAGAATGGAGGTGTGTGAAGTCATAGAATGGAGGTGTGTGAAGTCAAAGAGGAGGTGTGTGAAGTCAGAATGGAGGTGTGCGAATTCAAAGAATGGAGGCGTGTGATGTCATAGTATGGAGGTGTGTGAAGTCACAGAATGGAGATGTGTGAAGTCAAAGAATGGAGGTGTGTGTACTCAGAAAGGAGGTGTGTGAAGTCACAGAATGGAGATGTGTGAAGTCATAGAATGGAGGTGTGTGAATTCATCGAATGGATATATGTGAAGTCAGAATGGAGGTGTGTGAAGTCAGCATGGAGGTGTGTGAAGTCACAGAATGGAGTTGTGTGAACTCATAATGGAGGTGTGTGAAGACACAGAGTGGAGATGTGTGAAGTAATAGAATGGAGGTGTGTGAAGTCATAGAAAGGAGGTGTGTGAAGTTACAATATAGGTGTGTGAAGTCACACAATGGAGTTGTGTGAAGTCAGAATGGAGGTGTGTGATGTCACAGAATGAAGGTGTGAAGTCACTGAATGGAGGTGTGTGAAGTCACACAATGGAGATGTGTGAAGTCATAGAATGGAGGTGTGTGAAGTCACAGAATGGAGATGTGTGAAGTCATAGAATGGAGGTGTGTGAAGTCATAGAATGGAGGTGTGTGAAGTCAGAATGGAGGTGTGTAGTCAGAATGGAGCTGTGTGAAGTCACAGAATGGAGGTGTGTGAAGTCAGAATGGAGGTATGTGAAGTCACAGAATGGAGAGTTGTGAAGTCATAGAATGGAGGTGTGTGAAGTCATAGAATGGAGTTGTGTGAAGTTACAATGAATGTGTGAGAAGTCACACAATGCAGTTGTGTGAAGTCAGACTGGAGGTGTGTGAAGTCACAGAATGGAGGTGTGTGAACTCAGAATGGAGGTGTGTGAAGTCACAAAATGGAGATGTGTGAAGTCACAGAATGGAGGCGTGTGAAGACATAGTATGGAGGTGTGTGAAGTCACAGAATGGAGGTGTTTGAAGTCAGAGAGTGGAGGTGTGTGAAGTCCTAGAATGGAGGCATGTGAAGTCAGAGAATGGAGTTGTGTGAAGTCAGAGAATGGAGGTGTGTGAAGTCAGAGAATGGAGGTGTGTGAAATCTGAATGGAAGTGTGTGAACTCAGAACGGAGGTGTGTGAAGTCACACAATGGAGATGTGTGAAGTCACAGAATGGAGGCGTGTGAAGTCATAGTATGGAGGTGTGTGAAGTCACAGAATGGAGGTGTGTGAAGTCACAGAATGGAGGTGTTTGTAATCAGAATGGAGGTGTGTGAAGTCACAGAATGGAGATGTGTGTAGTCATAGAATGGAGGAGTGGGAAGTCATCGAATGGAGATATTTGAAGCCAGAATGGAGGTGTGTGAAGTCAGCATGGAGGTGTGTGAAGTCACAGAATGGAGGTGTGTGAATTCAGAATGGAGGTGTGTGAAGTCACAGAATGGAGATGTGTGAAGTCATAGAATGGAGGTGTGTGAAGTCATAGAAAGGAGGTGTGTGAAGTTACAATGAAGGTGTGTGAAGTCACACAATGGAGTTATGTGAAGTAAGTATGGAGGTGTGTGAAGTCACAGAATGAAGGTGTGTGAAGTCACAGAATGGAGGTGTGTGAAGTCACAGAATGGAGATGTGTGAAGTCATAGAATGGAGGTGTGTGAAGTCACAGAATGGAGGTGTGTGAAGTCACAGAATGGAGATGTGTGAAGTCATAGAATGGAGGTGTGTGAGGTCATAGAATGGAGGTGTGTGAAGTCCGAAGGGAGGTGTGTGAAGTCAGAATGGAGGTGTCTGAAGTCACAGAATGGAGGTGTGTGAAGTCAGAATGGAGGTGTGTGAAGTCACAGAATGGAGATGTGTGAAGTCATAGAATGGAGGTGTGCGAAGTCATAGAATGGAGGTGTGTGAAGTTACAATGAATGTGTGAGAAGTCACACAATGGAGTTGTGTGAAGTCAGACTGGAGGTGTGTGAAGTCACAGAATGGAAGTGTGAACTCAGAATGGAGGTGTGTGAAGTCACACAATGGAGATGTGTGAAGTCACAGAATGGAGGCGTGTGAAGTCATAGTATGGAGGTGTGTGAAGTCACAGAATGGAGGTGTTTGAAGTCACAGAGTGGAGGTGTGTGTACTCAGAATGGAGGTGTGTGAAGTCAGAGAATGGAGATGTGTGAAGTCATCGAATGGAGGTGTGTGAAGTCATCGAATGGAGGTATGTGAAGTCAGAATGGAGGTGTGGGAAGTCAGCATGGAGGTGTGTGAAGTCACAGAATGGAGGTGTGTGAACTCAGAATGGAGGTGTGTGAAGTCACAGAATGGAGGTGTGTGAACTCAGAATGGATGTGTGTGAAGACATAGAATGGAGGTGTGTGAAGTTACAATGAATGTGTGCGAAGTCACACAATGGAGTTGTGTGAAGTCAGACTGGAGGTGTGTGCGGTCACAGAATGGAGGTGTTTGAACTCAGAATGGAGCTATGTGAAGTCACAAAATGGAGATGTGTGAAGTCACAGAATGGAGGCCTGTGAGGTCGTAGTATGGAGGTGTGTGAAGTCACAGAATGGAAGTGTGTGAAGTCAGAATGGAGGTGTGTGAAGTCACAGAATGGAGATGTGTGAAGTCATAGAATGGAGGTGTGTGAAGTCATAGAATGGAGGTGTGTGAAGTTACAATGAATGTGTGAGAAGTCACACAATGGAGTTGTGTGAAGTCAGACTGGAGGTGTGTGCAGTCACAGAATGGAGGTGTGTGAACTCAGAATGGAGGTGTGTGAAGTCACAAAATGGAGATGTGTGAAGTCACAGAATGGAGGCGTGTGAGGTCGTAGTATGGAGGTGTGTGAAGTCACAGAATGGAGGTGTGTGAAGTCAGAGAATGGAGGTGTGTGAAGTCATCGAATGGAGATATGTGAAGTCAGAATGGAGGAGTGTGAAGTCAGCATGGAGGTGTGTGAAGTCACAGAATGGAGGTGTGTGAACTCAGAGTGGAGGTGTGTGAAGACACAGAGTGGAGATGTGTGAAGTAATAGAATGGGGATGTGTGAAGTCATAGAAAGGTGTGTGAAGTTACAATGAAGGTGTGTGAAGTCACACAATGGAGTTGTGTGAAGTCAGAATGGAGGTGTGTGATGTCACAGAATGAAGGTGTGTGAAGTGACAGAATGGAGGTGTGTGAAGTCATAGAATGGAGGTGTGTGAAGTCATAGAATGGAGGTGTGTGAAGTCACAGAATGGAGATGTGTGAAGTCATAGAATGGAGGTGTGTGAAGTCATAGAAGGGAGGTGTGTGAAGTCAGAATGGAGGTGTGTAGTAAGAATGGAGGTGTGTGAAGTCACAGAATGGAGGTGTGTGAAGTCAGAATGGAGGTGTGTGAAATCACAGAATGGAGATGTGTGAAGTCATAGAATGGAGGTGTGTGAAGTCATAGAATGGAGGTGTGTGAAGTTACAATGAATGTGTGAGAAGTCACACAATGGAGTTGTGTGAAGTCAGACTGGAGGTGTGTGAAGTCACAGAATGGAGGTGTGTGAACTCAGAATGGAGGTGTGTGAAGTCACGAATGGAGATGTGTGAAGTCACAGAATGGAGGCGTGTGAAGTCATAGTATGGAGGTGTGTGAAGTCACAGAATGGAGGTGTGTAAAGTCAGAGAATGGAGGTGTGTGAAGTCATAGAATGGAGGCGTGTGAAGTCAGAGAATGGAGTTGTGTTAAGTCAGAGAATGGAGGTGTGTGAAGTCAGAGAATGGAGGTGTGTGAAGTCTGAATGGAGGTGTGTGAAGTCTGACTGGAGGTCCGTGAAGTCAGAATGGAGGTGTGTGAATCACAGAATGGAGGTGTGTGAAGTTACACAATGGAGATGTGTGAAGTCACAGAATGGAGGTGTGTGAAGTCATAGTATGGAGGTGTGTAAAGTCACAGAATGGAGGTGTGTGAAGTCACAGAATGGAGATGTGTGAGGTCATAGAATGGAGGTGTGTGAAGTCATAGAATGGAGGTGTGTGAAGTCAGAATGGAAGTGTGTGAAGTCAGAATGGAGGTGTGTAAAGTCACAGAATGGAGGAGTGTGAACTCAGAATGGAGGTGGGTTAAGTCACAGAATGGAGATGTGTGAAGTCAAAGAATGGAGGTGTGTAAAGTCATAGAATGGAGGTGTGTGAAGTTACAATGAATGTGTGAGAAGTCAAACAATGGAGTTTTGTGAAGTCAGAATGGAGGTGTGTGAAGTCACAGAATGGACGAGTGTGAAGTCACAGAATGCAGGTCTGTGAAGTCATGGAATGGAGGCGTGTGAAGTCAGAGAATGGAGGTTCGTGAAGTTAGAGAATGGAGGTGTGTGTAGTCACAGAATGCAGGTCTGTGAAGTTACAGAATGGAGGTGTGTGAAGTCACAGAATGGAGGTGTGTGAAGTCATAGAATGGAGGTTTGTGAAGTCGAAGAGGAGGTGTGTGAAGTCAGAATGGAGGTGTGTGAATTCACAGAATGGAGGCGTGTGATGTCATAGTATGGAGGTGTGTGAAGTCACAGAATGGAGGTGTGTGAAGTCAGAGAATGGAGGTGTGTGAAGTTACAATGAAGGTGTGTGAAGTCACACAATGGAGTTGTGTGAAGTCAGAATGGAGGTGTGTGATGTCACAGAATGAAGGTGTGTGAAGTGACAGAATGGAGGTGTGTGAAGTCATAGAATGGAGGTGTGTGAAGTCATAGAATGGAGGTGTGTGAAGTCACAGAATGGAGATGTGTGAAGTCATAGAATGGAGGTGTGTGAAGTCATAGAAGGGAGGTGTGTGAAGTCAGAATGGAGGTGTGTAGTAAGAATGGAGGTGTGTGAAGTCACAGAATGGAGGTGTGTGAAGTCAGAATGGAGGTGTGTGAAATCACAGAATGGAGATGTGTGAAGTCATAGAATGGAGGTGTGTGAAGTCATAGAATGGAGGTGTGTGAAGTTACAATGAATGTGTGAGAAGTCACACAATGGAGTTGTGTGAAGTCAGACTGGAGGTGTGTGAAGTCACAGAATGGAGGTGTGTGAAGACACCGAGTGGAGATGTGTGAAGTAATAGAATGGAGGTGTGTGAAGTCATAGAAAGGAGGTGTGTGAAGTTACAATGAAGGTGTGTGAAGTCACACAATGGAGTTGTGTGAAGTCAGAATGGAGGTGTGTGATGTCACACAATGATGGTGTGTGAAGTCATAGAAAGGAGGTGTGTGAAGTTACAATGAAGGTGTGTGAAGTCACACAATGGAGTTATGTGAAGTCAGAATGGAGGTGTGTGAAGTCACAGAATGAAGGTGTGTGAAGTCACAGAATGGAGGTGTGTGAAGTCACAGAATGGAGATGTGTGAAGTCATAGAATGGAGGTGTGTGAATCACAGAATGGAGGTGTGTGAAGTCACAGAATGGATGTGTGTGAAGTCATAGAATGGAGGTGTGTGAGGTCATGGAATGGAGGTGTGTGAAGTCAGAAGGAGGTGTGTGAAGTCAGAATGGAGGTGTCTGAAGTCTCAGAATGGAGGTGTGTGAAGTCAGAATGGAGGTGTGTGAAGTCACAGAATGGAGATGTGTGAAGTCATAGAATGGAGGTGTGTGAAGTCATAGAATGGAGGTGTGTGAAGTCACAGAATGGAGGTGTGTGAAGTCACAGAATGGAGATGTGTGAAGTCATAGAATGGAGGTGTGTGAGGTCATGGAATGGAGGTGTGTGAAGTCAGAAGGAGGTGTGTGAAGTCAGAATGGAGGTGTCTGAAGTCTCAGAATGGAGGTGTGTGAAGTCAGAATGGAGGTGTGTGAAGTCACAGAATGGAGATGTGTGAAGTCATAGAATGGAGGTGTGTGAAGTCACAGAATGGAGATGTGTGAAGTCATAGAATGGAGGCGTGTGAAGTCATAGTATGGAGGTGTGTGAAGTCACAGAATGGAGGTGTGTGAAGTCACAGAATGGAGGTGTGTGTACTCAGAATGGAGGTGTGTGAAGTCACAGAATGGAAATGTGTGAAGTCATCGAATGGAGGTGTGTGAAATCATCGAATGGAGGTGTGTGAAGTAGGAATGGAGGTGTGGGAAGTCAGAATGGAGGTGTGTGAAGTCACAGAATGGAGGTGTGTGAACTCAGAATGGAGGTGTGTGAAGTCACAGAATGCAGGTGTGTGAACTCAGAATGGATGTGTGTGAAGTCATAGAATGGAGGTGTGTGAAGTTACAATGAAGGTATGTGAAGTCACACAATGGAGTTGTGTGAAGTCAGAATAGAGGTGTGTGAAGTCACAGAATGAAGGTGTGTGAAGTCACAGAATGGAGGTGTGTGAAGTCACACAATGGAGATGTGTGAAGTCATAGAATGGAGGTGTGTGAAGTCACAGAATGGAGATGTGTGAAGTCATAGAATGGAGGTGTGTGAAGTCATAGAATGGAGGTGTGTGAAGTCAGAATGGAGGTGTGTAGTCAGAATGGAGGTGTGTGAAGTCACAGAATGGAGGTGTGCGAAGTCAGAATGGAGGTGTGTGAAGTCACAGAATGGAGATGTGTGAAGTCATAGAATGGAGGTGTGTGAAGTCATAGAATGGAGGTGTGTGAAGTTACAATAAATGTGTGAGAGGTCACACAATGGAGTTGTGTGAAGTCAGACTGGAGTTGTGTGCAGTCACAGAATGGAAGTGTGTGAACTCAGAATGGAGGTGTGTGAAGTCACAAAATGGAGATGTGTGAAGTCACAGAATGGAGGCGTGTGAAGTCGTAGTATGGAGGTGTGTGAAGTCACAGAATGGAGGTGTGTGAAGTCAGAGAATGGAGGTGTGTGAAGTCATCGAATGGAGATATGTGAAGTCAGAATGGAGGAGTGTGAAGTCAGCATGGAGGTGTGTGAAGTCACAGAATGGAGGTGTGTGAACTCAGAATGGAGGTGTGTGAAGACACAGAGTGGAGATGTGTGAAGTAATAGAATGGGGGTGTGTGAAGTCATAAAAATGTGTGTGAAGTTACAATGAAGGTGTGTGAAGTCACACAATGGAGTTGTGTGAAGTCAGAATGGAAGTGTGTGCTGCCACAGAATGAAGGTGTGTGAATTCAGAGAATGGAGGTGTTTGAAGTCATAGAATGGAGGTGTGTGAACTCAGAATGGAGATGTGTGAAGACACAGAGTGGAGATGTGTGAAGTAATAGAATGGAGGTGTGTGAAGTCATAGAAAGGAGGTGTGTGAAGTTACAATGAATGTGAGAGAAGTCAAACAATGGAGTTGTGTGAAGTCAGAATGGAGGTGTGTGAAGTCACAGAATGGACGAGTGTGAAGTCACAGAATGCAGGTCTGTGAAGTCATAGAATGGAGGCGTGTGAAGTCAGAGAATGGATTTTCGTGAAGTTACAGAATGGAGGTGTGTGTAGTCACAGAATGGAGGTCTGTGAAGGCACAGAATGGAGGTGTGTGAAGTCACAGAATGGAGGTGTGTGAAGTCATAGAATGGAGGTGTGTGAAGTCAAAGAGGAGGTGTGTGAAGTCAGAATGGTGGTGTGCGAATTCACAGAATGGAGGCGTGTGATGTCATAGTATGGAGGTGTGTGAAGTCACAGAATGGATGTGTGTGACGTCAAAGAACGTAGGTGTGCGTACTCAGAAAGGAGGTGTGTGAAGTCACAGAATGGAGGTGTGTGAAGTCACACAATAGAGATGTGTCAAGTCATAGAATGGAGTTGTGTGAAGTCGCAGAATGGAGATGTGTGAATTCATAAAATGGAGGTGTGTGAAGTCATAGATGGAGGTGTGTGAAGTCAGAATGGAGGTGTGTAGTCAGAATGGAGGTGTGTGAAGTCACAGAATGGAGGTGTGTGAAGTCAGAATGGAGGTGTGTGAAGTCACAGAATGGAGAGGTGTGAAGTAATAGAAAGGAGGTGTGTGAAGTCATAGAATGGAGGTGTGTGAAGTTACAATGAATGTGTGAGAAGTCACACAATGCAGTTGTGTGAAGTCAGACTGGAGGTGTGTAGTCAGAATGGAGGTGTGCGAAGTCACAGAATGGAGGTGTGTGAAGTCAGAATGGAGGTGTGTGAAGTCACAAAATGGAGATGTGTGAAGTCACAGAATGGAGGCGTGTGAAGACATAGTATGGAGGTGTGTGAAGTCACAGAATGGAGGTGTGTGAAGTCACAGAATGGAGGTGTGTGAAGTCAGAATGGAGGTGTGTGAAGTCACAAAATGGAGATGTGTGAAGTCACAGAATGGAGGCGTGTGAAGACATAGTATGGAGGTGTGTGAAGTCGCAGAATGGAGGTATGTGAAGTCAGAGAATGGAGGTGTGTGAAGTCATAGAATGGAGGCGTGTGAAGTCAGAGAATGGAGTTGTGTGAAGTCAGAGAATGGAGGTGTGTGAAGTCAGAGAATGGAGGTGTGTGAAGTCTGAATGGAAGTGTGTGAAGTCAGAATAGAGGTGTGTGAATCACAGAATGGAGGTGTAAGAACTCAAAATGGAGGTGTGTGAAGTCACACAATGGAGATGTGTGAAGTCACAGAATGGAGGCATGTGAAGTCATAGTATGGAGGTGTGTGAAGTCACAGAATGGAGGTGTGTGAAGTCACAGAATGGAGGTGTTTGTACTCAGAATGGAGGTGTGTGAAGTCACAGAATGGAGATGTGTGAAGTCATAGAATGGACGAGTGGGAAGTCATCGAATGGAGATATTGAAGCCAGAATGGAGGTGTGTGAAGTCAGAATGGATGTGTGTGAAGTCACAGAATGGAGGTGTGTGAATTCAGAATGGAGGTGTGTGAAGTCACAGAGTGGAGATGTGTGAAGTCATAGAATGGAGGTGTGTGAAGTCATAGAAAGGAGGTGTGTGAAGTTACAATGAAGGTGTGTGAAGTCACACAATGGAGTTATGTGAAGTCAGAATGGAGGTGTGTGAAGTTAGAGAATAAAGGTGTGTGAAGTCACAGAATGGAGGTGTGTGAAATCACAGAATGGAGATGTGTGAAGTCATAGAATGGAGGTGTGTGAAGTCACAGAATGGAGGTGTGTGAAGTCACAGAATGGAGATATTTGAAGTCATAGAATGGAGTTGTGTGAAGTCATAAAATGGAGGTGTGTGAAGTGAGAAGGGAGGTGTGTGAAGTCAGAATGGAGGTGTGTGAAATCACAGAATTGAGGTGTGTGAAGTCAGAATGGAGGTGTGTGAAGTCACAGAATGGAGTTGTGTGAATTCAGAATGGAGGTGTGTGAAGTCACAGAGTGGAGATGTGTGAAGTCATAGAATGGAGGTGTGTGAAGTCATAGAAAGGAGGTGTGTGAAGTTACACTGAAGGTGTGTGAAGTCACACAATGGAGTTATGTGAAGTCAGAATGGAGGTGTGTGAAGTTAGAGAATAAAGGTGTGTGAAGTCACAGAATGGAGTTGTGTGAAATCACAGAATGGAGATGTGTGAAGTCATAGAATGGAGGTGTGTGAAGTCACAGAATGGAGGTGTGTGAAGTCACAGAATGGAGATGTGTGAAGTCATAGAATGGAGTTGTGTGAAGTCATAAAATGGAGGTGTGTGAAGTGAGAAGGGAGGTGTGTGAAGTCAGAATGGAGGTGTGTGAAATCACAGAATGGAGGTGTGTGAAGTCAGAATGGAGTTGTGTGAAGTCACAGAATGGAGATGTGTGAAGTCATAGAATGGAGGTGTGTGAAGTCATAGAATGGAGGTGTGTGAAGTTACAATGAATGTGTGAGAAGTCACACAATGGAGTTGTGTGAAGTCAGACTGGAGATGTGTGAAGTCACAGAATGGAAGTGTGAACTCAGAATGGAGGTGTGTGAAGTCACACAATGGAGATGTGTGAAGTCACAGAATGGAGGCGTGTGAAGTCATAGTATGGAGGTGTGTGAAATCACAGAATGGAGGTGTGTGAAGTCACAGAATGGAGGTGTGTGTACTCAGAATGGAGGTGTGTGAAGTCACAGAATTGAGATGTGTGAAGTCATCGAATGGAGGTGTGTGAAGTCATCGAATGGAGGTGTGTGAATTCAGAATGGAGGTGTGTGAAGTCAGAATGGAGGTGTGTGAAGTCACAGAATGTAGGTGTGTGAACTCAGAATGGAGGTGTGTGAAGTCACAGAATGGAGGTGTGTGAACTCAGAATTGATGTGTGTGAAGTCATAGAATGGAGGTGTGTGAAGTTACAATGAAGGTGTGTGAAGTCACACAATGGAGTTGTGTGAAGTCAGAATAGAGGTGTGTGAAGTCACAGAATGAAGGTGTGTGAAGTCACAGAATGGAGATGGTGGAAGTCATAGAATGGAGGTGTGTGAAGTCATAGAATGGAGGTGTGTGAAGTCACACAATGGAGATGTGTGAAGTCACAGAATGGAGGCGTGTGAAGTCAAAGTATGGAGGTGTGTGAAGTCACAGAATGCAGGTGTGTGAAGTCACAGAATGGAGGTGTTTGTACTCAGAATGGAGGTGTGTGAAGTCACAGAATGGAGATTTGTGAAGTCATAGAATGGACGAGTGGGAAGTCATCGAATGGAGATATTGAAGCCAGAATGGAGGTGTGTGAAGTCAGAATGGAGGTGTGTGAAGTCACAGAATGGAGGTGTGTGAATTCAGAATGGAGGAGTGTGAAGTCACAGAGTGGAGATGTGTGAAGTCATAGAATGGAGGTGTGTGAAGTCATAGAAAGGAGGTGTGTGAAGTTACAATGAAGGTGTGTGAAGTCACACAATGGAGTTATGTGAAGTCAGAATGGAGGTGTGTGAAGTTAGAGAATAAAGGTGTGTGAAGTCACAGAATGGAGGTGTGTGAAATCACAGAATGGAGATGTGTGAAGTCATAGAATGGAGGTGTGTGAAGTCACAGAATGGAGGTGTGTGAAGTCACAGAATGGAGATGTGTGAAGTCATAGAATGGAGTTGTGTGAAGTCATAAAATGGAGGTGTGTGAAGTGAGAAGGGAGGTGTGTGAAGTCAGAATGGAGGTGTGTGAAATCACAGAATGGAGGTGTGTGAAGTCAGAATGGAGTTGTGTAAAGTCACAGAATGGAGATGTGTGAAGTCATAGAATGGAGGTGTGTGAAGTCATAGAATGGAGGTGTGTGAAGTTACAATGAATGTGTGAGTAGTCACACAATGGAGTTGTGTGAAGTCAGATTGGAGTGTGTGAAGTCACAGAATGGAAGTGTGAACTCAGAATGGAGGTGTGTGAAGTCACACAATGGAGATGTGTGAAGTCACAGAATGGAGGCGTGTGAAGTCATAGTATGGAGGTGTGTGAAATCACAGAATGGAGGTGTGTGAAGTCACAGAATGGAGGTGTGTGTACTCAGAATGGAGGTGTGTGAAGTCACAGAATTGAGATGTGTGAAGTCATCGAATGGAGGTGTGTGAAGTCATCGAATGGAGGTGTGTGAATTCAGAATGGAGGTGTGTGAAGTCAGAATGGAGGTGTGTGAAGTCACAGAATGTAGATATGTGAACTCAGAATGGAGGTGTGTGAAGTCACAGAATGGAGGTGTGTGAACTCAGAATTGATGTGTGTGAAGTCATAGAATGGAGGTGTGTGAAGTTACAATGAAGGTGTGTGAAGTCACACAATGGAGTTTTGTGAAGTCAGAATAGAGGTGTGTGAAGTCACAGAATGAAGGTGTGTGAAGTCACAGAATGGAGATGGTGGAAGTCATAGAATGGAAGTGTGTGAAGTCATAGAATGGAGGTGTGTGAAGTCAGAATGGAGGTGTGTGAAGTCAGAATGGAGGTGTATGAAGTCACAGAATGGAGGTGTGTGAACTCAGAATGGAGGTGTGTGAAGTCACAGAATGGAGATGTGTGAAGTCATAGAATGGAGGTGTGTTAAGTCATGAAATGGATGTGTGTGAAGTTACAATGAAGGTGTGTGAAGTCACACAATGGAGTTGTGTGAAGTCAGAATAGAAGTGTGTGAAGTCACAGAATGAAGGTGTGTGAAGTCACAAAATGGAGATGTGTGAAGTCATAGAATGGAGGTGTGTGAAGTCATAGAATGGAGGTGTGTGAAGCCAGAATGGAGGTGTGTGAAGTCAGAATGGTGGTGTGTGAAGTCACACAATGGAGGTGTGTGAACTCAGAATGGAGGTGTATGAAGTCATAGAATGGAGATGTGTAAAGTCACAGAATGGAGGTGTGTGAAGTCATAGAATGGAGGTGTGTGAAGGTACAATGAATGGGTGAGAAGTCACACAATGGAGTTTTGTGAAGTCAGAATAGAGGTGTGTGACGTCATAGAATGAAGGTGTGTGAAGTCACAGAATGGAGGTGTGTGAAGTCATAGAATGGAGGTGTGTGAAGTCAGAATGGAGGTGTGTGAAATCATAGAATGGAGGTGTGTGAAGTTACAATGAATGTGTGAGAAGTCACACAATGGAATTGTGTGAAGTCAGACTGGAGGTGTGGAAAGTCACAGAATGGAAGTGTGAACTCAGAATGGAGGTGTGTGAAGTCACACAATGGAGATGTGTGAAGTCACAGAATGGAGGCGTGTGAAGTCATAGTATGGAGGTGTGTGAAATCACAGAATGGAGGTGTGTGAAGTCACAGAATGGAGGTGTGTGTACTCAGAATGGAGGTGTGTGAAGTCACAGAATTGAGATGTGTGAAGTCATCGAATGGAGGTGTGTGAAGTCATCGAATGGAGGTGTGTGAATTCAGAATGGAGGTGTGTGAAGTCAGAATGGAGGTGTGTGAAGTCACAGAATGTAGGTGTGTGAACTCAGAATGGAGGTGTGTGAAGTCACAGAATGGAGGTGTGTGAACTCAGAATTGATGTGTGTGAAGTCATAGAATGGAGGTGTGTGAAGTTACAATGAAGGTGTGTGAAGTCACACAATGGAGTTGTGTGAAGTCAGAATAGAGGTGTGTGAAGTCACAGAATGAAGGTGTGTGAAGTCACAGAATGGAGATGGTGGAAGTCATAGAATGGAGGTGTGTGAAGTCATAGAATGGAGGTGTGTGAAGTCACACAATGGAGATGTGTGAAGTCACAGAATGGAGGCGTGTGAAGTCAAAGTATGGAGGTGTGTGAAGTCACAGAATGCAGGTGTGTGAAGTCACAGAATGGAGGTGTTTGTACTCAGAATGGAGGTGTGTGAAGTCACAGAATGGAGATTTGTGAAGTCATAGAATGGACGAGTGGGAAGTCATCGAATGGAGATATTGAAGCCAGAATGGAGGTGTGTGAAGTCAGAATGGAGGTGTGTGAAGTCACAGAATGGAGGTGTGTGAATTCAGAATGGAGGAGTGTGAAGTCACAGAGTGGAGATGTGTGAAGTCATAGAATGGAGGTGTGTGAAGTCATAGAAAGGAGGTGTGTGAAGTTACAATGAAGGTGTGTGAAGTCACACAATGGAGTTATGTGAAGTCAGAATGGAGGTGTGTGAAGTTAGAGAATAAAGGTGTGTGAAGTCACAGAATGGAGGTGTGTGAAATCACAGAATGGAGATGTGTGAAGTCATAGAATGGAGGTGTGTGAAGTCACAGAATGGAGGTGTGTGAAGTCACAGAATGGAGATGTGTGAAGTCATAGAATGGAGTTGTGTGAAGTCATAAAATGGAGGTGTGTGAAGTGAGAAGGGAGGTGTGTGAAGTCAGAATGGAGGTGTGTGAAATCACAGAATGGAGGTGTGTGAAGTCAGAATGGAGTTGTGTAAAGTCACAGAATGGAGATGTGTGAAGTCATAGAATGGAGGTGTGTGAAGTCATAGAATGGAGGTGTGTGAAGTTACAATGAATGTGTGAGTAGTCACACAATGGAGTTGTGTGAAGTCAGATTGGAGGTGTGTGAAGTCACAGAATGGAAGTGTGAACTCAGAATGGAGGTGTGTGAAGTCACACAATGGAGATGTGTGAAGTCACAGAATGGAGGCGTGTGAAGTCATAGTATGGAGGTGTGTGAAATCACAGAATGGAGGTGTGTGAAGTCACAGAATGGAGGTGTGTGTACTCAGAATGGAGGTGTGTGAAGTCACAGAATTGAGATGTGTGAAGTCATCGAATGGAGGTGTGTGAAGTCATCGAATGGAGGTGTGTGAATTCAGAATGGAGGTGTGTGAAGTCAGAATGGAGGTGTGTGAAGTCACAGAATGTAGATATGTGAACTCAGAATGGAGGTGTGTGAAGTCACAGAATGGAGGTGTGTGAACTCAGAATTGATGTGTGTGAAGTCATAGAATGGAGGTGTGTGAAGTTACAATGAAGGTGTGTGAAGTCACACAATGGAGTTTTGTGAAGTCAGAATAGAGGTGTGTGAAGTCACAGAATGAAGGTGTGTGAAGTCACAGAATGGAGATGGTGGAAGTCATAGAATGGAAGTGTGTGAAGTCATAGAATGGAGGTGTGTGAAGTCAGAATGGAGGTGTGTGAAGTCAGAATGGAGGTGTATGAAGTCACAGAATGGAGGTGTGTGAACTCAGAATGGAGGTGTGTGAAGTCACAGAATGGAGATGTGTGAAGTCATAGAATGGAGGTGTGTTAAGTCATGAAATGGATGTGTGTGAAGTTACAATGAAGGTGTGTGAAGTCACACAATGGAGTTGTGTGAAGTCAGAATAGAAGTGTGTGAAGTCACAGAATGAAGGTGTGTGAAGTCACAAAATGGAGATGTGTGAAGTCATAGAATGGAGGTGTGTGAAGTCATAGAATGGAGGTGTGTGAAGCCAGAATGGAGGTGTGTGAAGTCAGAATGGTGGTGTGTGAAGTCACACAATGGAGGTGTGTGAACTCAGAATGGAGGTGTATGAAGTCATAGAATGGAGATGTGTAAAGTCACAGAATGGAGGTGTGTGAAGTCATAGAATGGAGGTGTGTGAAGGTACAATGAATGGGTGAGAAGTCACACAATGGAGTTTTGTGAAGTCAGAATAGAGGTGTGTGACGTCATAGAATGAAGGTGTGTGAAGTCACAGAATGGAGGTGTGTGAAGTCATAGAATGGAGGTGTGTGAAGTCAGAATGGAGGTGTGTGAAATCATAGAATGGAGGTGTGTGAAGTTACAATGAATGTGTGAGAAGTCACACAATGGAATTGTGTGAAGTCAGACTGGAGGTGTGGAAAGTCACAGAATGGAAGTGTGAACTCAGAATGGAGGTGTGTGAAGTCACACAATGGAGATGTGTGAAGTCACAGAATGGAGGCGTGTGAAGTCATAGTATGGAGGTGTGTGAAATCACAGAATGGAGGTGTGTGAAGTCACAGAATGGAGGTGTGTGTACTCAGAATGGAGGTGTGTGAAGTCACAGAATGGAGGTGTGTGAACTCAGAATTGATGTGTGTGAAGTCATAGAATGGAGGTGTGTGAAGTTACAATGAAGGTATGTGAAGTCACACAATGGAGTTGTGTGAAGTCAGAATAGAGGTGTGTGAAGTCACAGAATGAAGGTGTGTGAAGTCACAGAATGGAGATGGTGGAAGTCATAGAATGGAGGTGTGTGAAGTCATAGAATGGAGGTGTGTGAAGTCAGAATGGAGGTGTGTGAAGTCAGAATGGAGGTGTATCAAGTCACAGAATGGAGGTGTGTGAACTCAGAATGGAGGTGTGTGAAGTCACAGAATGGAGATGTGTGAAGTCATAGAATGGAGGTGTGTTAAGTCATGAAATGGAGGTGTGTGAAGTTACAATGAAGGTGTGTGAAGTCACACAATGGAGTTGTGTGAAGTCAGAATAGAAGTGTGTGAAGTCACAGAATGAAGGTGTGTGAAGTCACAAAATGGAGATGTGTGAAATCATAGAATGGAGGTGTGTGAAGTCATAGAATGGTGGTGTGTGAAGATAGAATGGAGGTGTGTGAAGTCAGAATGGTGGTGTGTGAAGTCACACAATGGAGATGTGTGAACTCAGAATGGAGGTGTATGAAGTCATAGAATGGAGATGTGTGAAGTCATAGAATGGAGGTGTGTGAAGTCATAGAATGGAGGTGTGTGAAGGTACAATGAATGGGTGAGAAGTCACACAATGGAGTTTTGTGAAGTCAGAATAGAGGTGTGTGACGTCATAGAATGAAGGTGTGTGAAGTCACAGAATGGAGGTGTGTGAAGTCATAGAATGGAGGTGTGTGAAGTCAGAATGGAGGTGTGTGAAATCATAGAATGGATTTGTGTGAATTCAGAATGGACGTGTGTGAATTCATAGAATGGAGATGTGTGAAGTCACAGAATGGAGGTGTGTGAAGTCACAGTATGGAGGTGTGTGAAGTCGTAGAATGGAGGTGTGTGAAGTCAAGGAGGAGGTTTGTGAAATCAGAATGGAGGTGTGTGAAGTCACAGAATGGAGGGGTTTTGAACTCAGAATGGAGGTGTGTGAAGTCACAGAATGGAGGTGTGTGAAGTCATAGAATGGATGTTTGTGAAGTTAGAATGGACGTGTGTGAAGTCATAGAATGGAGTGTGTGAAGTCACAGAATGGAGGTGTGTGAAGGCATAGAATGGAGGTGTGTCCAGTGATAAAATGGCGGTGTGTGAAGTCATAGAATGGAGGTGTGTGAAGTCACAGAATGTAGGTGTGTGAAGTCACAGAAATGAGGTGTGTGAAGTCAGAATGCAGGTGTGTGATGTCATAGAATGGAGGTGTGTGAAGTCACAGAATGGAGGTGTGTGAAGTCACAGAATGGAGGTGTGAAGTTACAGAATGGAGGTGTGTGAAGTCAGAATGGAGATGTGTGAAATCATAGAATGGATGTGCGTGAACTCAGAAAGGGGGTGTGTGAAGTCGTAGAATGGAGGTGTGTGAAGTCACAGAATGGAGTTGTGTGAAGTCACAGAATAGAGGTGTGTGAAGTCACAGAATGGAGGTGTGTGAAGTCAAAAAATGGAGGTGTGTGTACTCAGAAAGGAGGTATGTGAAGTCACAGAATGGAGATGTGTGAAGTCATAGAATGGAGGTGTGTGAAGTCATCGAATGGAGATATGTGAAGTCAGAATGGAGGTCTGTGAAGTCAGCATGGAGGTGTGTGAAGTCACAGAATGGAGGTGTGTGAACTCACAATGGAGGTGTGTGAAGACACAGAGTGGAGATGTGTGAAGTAATAGAATGGAGGTGTGTGAAGTCATAGAAAGGAGGTGTGTGAAGTTACAATGAAGGTGTGTGAAGTCACACAATGGAGTTGTGTGAAGTCAGAATGGAGGTGTGTGATGTCACAGAATGAAGGTGTGTGAAGTCACAGAATGGAGGTGTGTGAAGTCACACAATGGAGATGTGTGAAGTCATAGAATGGAGGTGTGTGAAGTCACAGAATGGAGATGTGTGAAGTCATAGAATGGAGGTGTGTGAAGTCATAGAATGGAGGTGTGTGAAGTCAGAATGGAGGTGTGTAGTCAGAATGGAGGTGTATGAAGTCACAGAATGGAGGTGTGTGAAGTCAGAATGGAGGTGTGTGAAGTCACAGAATGGAGAGGTGTGAAGTCATAGAATGGAGGTGTGTGAAGTCATAGAATGGAGGTGTGTGAAGTTACAATGAATGTGTGAGAAGTCACACAATGCAGTTGTGTGAAGTCAGACTGGAGGTGTGTGAAGTCACAGAATGGAGGTGTGTGAACTCAGAATGGAGGTGTGTGAAGTCACAAAATGGAGATGTGTGAAGTCACAGAATGGAGGCGTGTGAAGACATAGTATGGAGGTGTGTGAAGTCACAGAATGGAGGTGTGTGAAGTCAGAGAATGGAGGTGTGTGAAGTCATAGAATGGAGGCGTGTGAAGTCAGAGATTGGAGTTGTGTGAAGTCAGAGAATGGAGGTGTGTGAAGTCACAGAATGGAGGTGTGTGAAGTCTGAATGGAGGTGTGTGAAGTCAGAATGGAGGTGTGTGAATCACACAATGGAGGTGTGTGAACTCAGAATGGAGGTGTGTGAAGTCACAAAATGGAGAGGTGTGAAGTCACAGAATGGAGGCGTGTGAAGTCATAGTATGGAGGTGTGTGAAGTCACAGAATGGAGGTGTGTGAAGTCACAGAATGGAGGTGTTTGTACTCAGAATGGAGGTGTGTGAAGTCACAGAATGGAGATGTGTGAAGTCATAGAATGGAGGAGTGGGAAGTCATCCAATGGAGATATTTGAAGTCAGAATGGAGGTGTGTGAAGTCAGCATGGAGGTGTGTGAAGTCACAGAATGGAGGTGTGTGAATTCAGAATTGAGGTTTGTGAAGTCACAGAGTGGAGATGTGTGAAGTCATAGAATGGAGGTGTGTGAAGTCATAGAAAGGAGGTGTGTGAAGTTACAATGAAGGTGTGTGAAGTCACACAATGGAGTTATGTGAAGTCAGAATGGAGGTGTGTGAAGTCACAGAATGAAGGTGTGTGAAGTCACAGAATGGAGGTGTGTGAAGTCACAGAATGAAGATGTGTGAAATCAGAGAATGGAGGTGTATGAAGTCATAGAATGGAGGTGTGTGAAGTCATAGAATGGAGGTGTGTGAAGTCAGAAGGGAGGTGTGTGAAGTCAGAATGGAGGTGTGTGAATCACAGAATGGAGGTGTGTGAAGTCAGAATGGAGGTGTGCGAAGTCACAGAATGGAGATGTGTGAAGTCATAGAATGGAGGTGTGTGAAGTCATAGAATGGAGGTGTGTGAGGTTACAATGAATGTGTGAGAAGTCACACAATGGAGTTGTGTGAAGTCAGACTGGAGGTGTGTGAAGTCACAGAAAAAAAGTGTGAACTCAGAATGGAGGTGTGTGAAGTCACACAATGAAGATTTGTTAAGTCACAGAATGGAGGTTTGTGAAGTCACAGAATGGAGGTGTGTGTACTCAGAATGGAGGTGTGTGAAGTCACAGAATGGAGATGTGTGAAGTCATCGAATGGAGGTGTGTGAAGTCATCGAATGGAGATATGTGAAGTCAGAATGGAGGTGTGTGAAGTCAGCATGGAGTGTGTGAAGTCACAGAATGGAGGTGTGTGAACTCAGAATGGAGGTGTGTGAAGTCACAGAATGGAGGTGTGTGAACTCAGAATGGATGTGTGTGAAGTCATAGAATGGAGGTGTGTGAAGTTACAATGAAGGTGTGTGAAGTCATACAATTGAGTTGTGTGAAGTCAGAATAGAGGTGTGTGAAGTCACAGAATGAAGGTGTGTGAAGTCACAGAATGGAGATGGTGGAAGTCATAGAATGGAGGTGTGTGAAGTCAGAATAGAGGTGTGTGAAATCATACAATGGAGGTGTGTGAAGTCAGAATAGAGGTGTGTGAAATCATAGAATGGAGGTGTGTGAAGTCAGAATGGATGTGTGTGAAGTCAGAATGGAGGTGTATGAAGTCACAGAATGGAGGTGTGTGAACTCAGAATGGAGGTGTGTGAAGTCACAGAATGGAGATATGTGAAGTCATAGAATGGAGGTGTGTTAAGTCATGAAATGGAGGTGTGTGAAGTTACAATGAAGGTGTGTGAAGTCACACAATGGAGTTGTGTGAAGTCAGAATAGAAGTGTGTGAAGTCACAGAATGTAGGTGTGTGAAGTCACAAAATGGAGATGTGTGAAGTCATAGAATGGAGGTGTGTGAAGTCATAGAATGGAGGTGTGTGAAGCCAGAATGGAGGTGTGTGAAGTCAGAATGGTGGTGTGTGAAGTCACACAATGGAGGTGTGTGAACTCAGAATGGAGGTGTATGAAGTCACAGAATGGAGATGTGTGAAGTCACAGAATGGAGGTGTGTGAAGTCATAGAATGGAGGTGTGTGAAGGTACAATGAATTTGTGAGAAGTCACACAATGGAGTTTTGTGAAGTCAGAATAGAGGTGTGTGACGTCACAGAATGAAGGTGTGAAGTCACAGAATGGAGGTGTGTGAAGTCATAGAATGGAGGTGTGTGAAGTCAGAAAGGAGGTGTGTGAAATCATAGAATGGAGGTGTGTGAATTCAGAATGGAGGTGTGTGAATTCATAGAATGGAGATGTGTGAAGTCACAGAATGGAGGTGTGTGAAGTCACAGTATGGAGGTGTGTGAAGTCGTAGAATGGAGGTGTGTGAAGTCAAGGAGGAGGTGTGTGAAGTCAGAATGGAGGTGTGTGAAGTCACAGATTGGAGGGGTGTGAACTCAGAATGGAGGTGTGTAGTCACAGAATGGAGGTGTGTGAAGTCATAGAATGGATGTTTGTGAAGTTAGAATGGACGTGTGTGAAGTCATAGAATGGAGGTGTGTGAAGTCACAGAATGGAGGTGTGTGATGTCATAGAATGGAGGTGTGTCAAGTGATAGAATGGCGGTGTGTGAAGTCATAGAATGGAGGTGTGTGATGTCACAGAATGTAGGTGTGTGAAGTCACAGAATTGAGGTGTGTGAAGTCAGAATGCAGGTGTGTGATGTCATAGAATGGAGGTGTGTGAAGTCACAGAATGGAGGTGTGTGAAGTCACAGAATGGAGGTGTGTGAAGTTACAGAATGGAGGTGTGTGAAGTCAGAATGGAGATGTGTGAAATCACAGAATGGACGTGTGTGAACTCAGAAAGGAGGTGTGTGAAGTCGTAGAATGGAGGTGTGTGAAGTCACAGAATGGAGTTGTGTGAAGTCACAGAACAGAGGTGTGTGAAGTCACAGAATGGAGTGTTGTGAAGTCACAGAATGGAGGTGTGTGAAGTCACAATGGAGATGTGTGAAATCATAGAATGGGGTTTGTGAAGTCAGAATGGAGGTGTGTGAAGTCATAGAATGAAGGTGTGTGAAGTCACAGAATGGATGTATGTGAAGGCACAGAATAGAGGTGTGTGAAGTCATAGAATGGAGGTTTGTGAAATCAAAGGGGAGGTGTGTGAAGTCAGAATGGAGGTGTGTGAAGTCACAGAATGGAGGTGTGTGAAATCAGAGAATGGAGGTGTGTGAAGTCATAGAATGTAGGCGTGTGAAGTCAGAGAATGGAGTTGTGTGAAGTCAGAGAATGGAGGTGTGTGAAGTCAGAGAACAGAGGTGTTTGAAGTCAGAATGGAGGTGTGTGAAGTCACAGAATGGAGGTGTGTGAACATAGAATGGAGGTGTGTGAAGTCACAGAGTGGAGATGTGTGAATTCATGGAATGGAGGTGTGTGAAGTCATAGAATGGATGTATGTGAAGACACAATGAAGGTGTGTGAAGTCACACAATGGAGTTATATGAAGTCAGAATGGAGGTGTGTGAAGTCACAGAATGAAGGTGTGTGAAGTCACAGAATGGAGGTGTGTGAAGTCACAGAATGGAGATGTGTGAAGTCATAGAGTGGAGGTGTGTGAAGTCATAGAATGGACGTGTGATGTCATTGAATGGAGGTGTGTGACGTCAGAATGGAGCTGTGTGAAGTCAGACTGTAGGTGTGTGAAGTCATAGTATGAATGTTTCTGAAGTTAGAATGCACGTGTGTGAAGTCATAGAATGGAGGTGTGTGAAGTCACAGAATGGAGGTGTGTGAAGTCATAGAATGGAGGTGTGTCAAGTCATAGAATGGCGGTGTGTGAAGTCAAAGAATGGAGGTGTGTGAAGTCACAGAATGGAGGTGTGTGAGTCACAGAATGGAGGTGTGTGAAGAAGCAGAATGGAGGTGTGTGAAGTCAGAATGGAGGTGTGTGAATTCATAGAATGGAGGTGTGTGAAGTTACAATGAAGGTGTGTGAAGTCACACAATGGAGTTGTGTGAAGTCAGAATGGAGGTGTGTGAAGTCACAGAATGAAGGTGTGTGAAGTCAGAGAATGGAGATGTGTGAAGTCATAGAATGGAGGTGTGTGAGGTCAGAGAATGGAGGTGTGTGAGGTCAGAATGGAGGTGTGTGAAGTCAGAATGGAGGTGTATGAAGTCACAGAATGGAGATATGTGAAGTCACAGAATGGAGGTGTGTGAAGTCACAGAATGGAGGTGTGTGAAGTCATAGAATGGAGGTGTGTGAAGTCAGAATGAAGGTGTGTGAAGTCAGACTGGAGGTGTGTGAAGTCATAGAATGGAGGTCTGTGATGTCACAGAATGGAGGTCTGTGAAGTCATAGAATGGAGGTGTGTGAAGTCACAGAATGGAGGTGTGTGAACTCAGAATTGAGGTGTGTGAAGTCACAGAATGGACTTCTGTGAAGTCATAATATGGAGGTGTGTGAAGTCATAGAATGGAGGTGTTTGAAGTCAGAATGGAGGTGTGTGAAGTCAGAATGTAGTTGTTTGAAGTCACAGAATGGAGATGTGTGAAGTCATAGAATGGAGGTGTGTGAAGTCATAGAATGGAGGTGTGGGAAGTCAGAATGGAGGTGTATGAAGTCAGAATGTAGTTGTGTGAAGTCACAGAATGGAGATGTGTGAAGTCATAGAATGGAGGTGTGTGAAGTCATAGAATGGAGGTGTGTGAAGTCATAGAATGGAGGTGTGTGAAGTTACAATGAAGGTGTGTGAAGTCATACAGTGGAGTTGAGTGAAGTCAGAATGGAGGTGTGTGAAGTCACAGAATGAAGGTGTGTGAAGTCGCAAAATGGAGGTGTGTGAAGTCAGAATGGAGGTGTGTGAAATCATAGAATGGAGGTGCGTGAATTCAGAATGGAGGTGTGTGAAGTCATAGAATGGAGGTGTATGAAGTCACAGAATGGAGGTATGTGAAGTCACAGAATGGAGGTGTGTGAATTCATACAATGGAGGTGTGTGAAGTCAAAGAGGAGGTGTGTGAAGTCCGTATGGAGGTGTGTGAATTCACAGAATGGAGGTGTGTGAACTCAGAATGGAGGTGGGTGAAGTCATAGAATGGAGGTGTGTGAAGTCAAAGAATGGAGGTGTGTGAAGTCATAGAATGGATGTTTGTGAAGTTAGAATGGAGGTGTGTGAAGTCATAGAATGGAGGTATGTGAAGTCAGAGAATGGCGTTGTCTGAAGTCACAGATTATAGGTGTGTGAACTCAGAATGGAGTTGAGTGAAGTCACAGAATGGAGGTGTGTGAAGACACAATATGGAGTTGTGAGAAGTCAGAATGGAGGTGTGTGAATTCTGAATGGAGGTGTGTGAAGTCATAGAATGGAGGTGTGTGAAGTCACAAAATGGAGGTGTGTGAAGTCACAGAATGGAGGAGTGTGAAGTCATAGAATGGAGGTGTGTGAAGTCACAGAATGGAGGTGTGTGAACTCAGAATGGAGGTGTGTGAAGTCACAGAATGTAGGTGTGTGAAGTCATAGAATGGAGGTGTGTGAAGTCACAAAATGGAGGTGTGTGAAGTCACAGAATGGAGGAGTGTGAAGTCACAGAATGGAGGTTTGTGAAGTCACAGAATGGAGGTGTGTGTACTCAGAATGGAGGTGTGTGAAGTCACAGAATGGAGATGTGTGAAGTCATCGAATGGAGGTGTGTGAAGTCAGCATGGAGTGTGTGAAGTCACAGAATGGAGGTGTGTGAACTCAGAATGGAGGTGTGTGAAGTCACAGAATGGAGGTGTGTGAACTCAGAATGGATGTGTGTGAAGTCATAGAATGGAGGTGTGTGAAGTTACAATGAAGGTGTGTGAAGTCATACAATTGAGTTGTGTGAAGTCAGAATAGAGGTGTGTGAAGTCACAGAATGAAGGTGTGTGAAGTCACAGAATGGAGATGGTGGAAGTCATAGAATGGAGGTGTGTGAAGTCAGAATAGAGGTGTGTGAAATCATACAATGGAGGTGTGTGAAGTCAGAATAGAGGTGTGTGAAATCATAGAATGGAGGTGTGTGAAGTCAGAATGGATGTGTGTGAAGTCAGAATGGAGGTGTATGAAGTCAAAGAATGGAGGTGTGTGAACTCAGAATGGAGGTGTGTGAAGTCACAGAATGGAGATATGTGAAGTCATAGAATGGAGGTGTGTTAAGTCATGAAATGGAGGTGTGTGAAGTTACAATGAAGGTGTGTGAAGTCACACAATGGAGTTGTGTGAAGTCAGAATAGAAGTGTGTGAAGTCACAGAATGTAGGTGTGTGAAGTCACAAAATGGAGATGTGTGAAGTCATAGAATGGAGGTGTGTGAAGTCATAGAATGGAGGTGTGTGAAGCCAGAATGGAGGTGTGTGAAGTCAGAATGGTGGTGTGTGAAGTCACACAATGGAGGTGTGTGAACTCAGAATGGAGGTGTATGAAGTCACAGAATGGAGATGTGTGAAGTCACAGAATGGAGGTGTGTGAAGTCATAGAATGGAGGTGTGTGAAGGTACAATGAATTTGTGAGAAGTCACACAATGGAGTTTTGTGAAGTCAGAATAGAGGTGTGTGACGTCACAGAATGAAGGTGTGAAGTCACAGAATGGAGGTGTGTGAAGTCATAGAATGGAGGTGTGTGAAGTCAGAAAGGAGGTGTGTGAAATCATAGAATGGAGGTGTGTGAATTCAGAATGGAGGTGTGTGAATTCATAGAATGGAGATGTGTGAAGTCACAGAATGGAGGTGTGTGAAGTCACAGTATGGAGGTGTGTGAAGTCGTAGAATGGAGGTGTGTGAAGTCAAGGAGGAGGTGTGTGAAGTCAGAATGGAGGTGTGTGAAGTCACAGATTGGAGGGGTGTGAACTCAGAATGGAGGTGTGTAGTCACAGAATGGAGGTGTGTGAAGTCATAGAATGGATGTTTGTGAAGTTAGAATGGACGTGTGTGAAGTCATAGAATGGAGGTGTGTGAAGTCACAGAATGGAGGTGTGTGATGTCATAGAATGGAGGTGTGTCAAGTGATAGAATGGCGGTGTGTGAAGTCATAGAATGGAGGTGTGTGATGTCACAGAATGTAGGTGTGTGAAGTCACAGAATTGAGGTGTGTGTAGTCAGAATGCAAGTGTGTGATGTCATAGAATGGAGGTGTGTGAAGTCACAGAATGGAGGTGTGTGAAGTCACAGAATGGAGGTGTGTGAAGTTACAGAATGGAGGTGTGTGAAGTCAGAATGGAGATGTGTGAAATCACAGAATGGACGTGTGTGAACTCAGAAAGGAGGTGTGTGAAGTCGTAGAATGGAGGTGTGTGAAGTCACAGAATGGAGTTGTGTGAAGTCACAGAACAGAGGTGTGTGAAGTCACAGAATGGAGTGTTGTGAAGTCACAGAATGGAGGTGTGTGAAGTCACAATGGAGATGTGTGAAATCATAGAATGGGGTTTGTGAAGTCAGAATGGAGGTGTGTGAAGTCATAGAATGAAGGTGTGTGAAGTCACAGAATGGATGTATGTGAAGGCACAGAATAGAGGTGTGTGAAGTCATAGAATGGAGGTTTGTGAAATCAAAGGGGAGGTGTGTGAAGTCAGAATGGAGGTGTGTGAAGTCACAGAATGGAGGTGTGTGAAATCAGAGAATGGAGGTGTGAGAAGTCATAGAATGTAGGCGTGTGAAGTCAGAGAATGGAGTTGTGTGAAGTCAGAGAATGGAGGTGTGTGAAGTCAGAGAACAGAGGTGTTTGAAGTCAGAATGGAGGTGTGTGAAGTCACAGAATGGAGGTGTGTGAACATAGAATGGAGGTGTGTGAAGTCACAGAGTGGAGATGTGTGAATTCATGGAATGGAGGTGTGTGAAGTCATAGAATGGATGTATGTGAAGACACAATGAAGGTGTGTGAAGTCACACAATGGAGTTATATGAAGTCAGAATGGAGGTGTGTGAAGTCACAGAATGAAGGTGTGTGAAGTCACAGAATGGAGGTGTGTGAAGTCACAGAATGGAGATGTGTGAAGTCATAGAGTGGAGGTGTGTGAAGTCATAGAATGGACGTGTGATGTCATTGAATGGAGGTGTGTGACGTCAGAATGGAGCTGTGTGAAGTCAGACTGTAGGTGTGTGAAGTCATAGTATGAATGTTTCTGAAGTTAGAATGCACGTGTGTGAAGTCATAGAATGGAGGTGTGTGAAGTCACAGAATGGAGGTGTGTGAAGTCATAGAATGGAGGTGTGTCAAGTCATAGAATGGCGGTGTGTGAAGTCAAAGAATGGAGGTGTGTGAAGTCACAGAATGGAGGTGTGTGAGTCACAGAATGGAGGTGTGTGAAGAAGCAGAATGGAGGTGTGTGAAGTCAGAATGGAGGTGTGTGAATTCATAGAATGGAGTTGTGTGAAGTTACAATGAAGGTGTGTGAAGTCACACAATGGAGTTGTGTGAAGTCAGAATGGAGGTGTGTGAAGTCACAGAATGAAGGTGTGTGAAGTCAGAGAATGGAGATGTGTGAAGTCATAGAATGGAGGTGTGTGAAGTCAGAGAATGGAGGTGTGTGAGGTCAGAATGGAGGTGTGTGAAGTCAGAATGGAGGTGTATGAAGTCACAGAATGGAGATATGTGAAGTCACAGAATGGAGGTGTGTGAAGTCACAGAATGGAGGTGTGTGAAGTCATAGAATGGAGGTGTGTGAAGTCAGAATGAAGGTGTGTGAAGTCAGACTGGAGGTGTGTGAAGTCATAGAATGGAGGTCTGTGATGTCACAGAATGGAGGTCTGTGAAGTCATAGAATGGAGGTGTGTGAAGTCACAGAATGGAGGTGTGTGAACTCAGAATTGAGGTGTGTGAAGTCACAGAATGGACTTCTGTGAAGTCATAGAATGGAGGTGTGTGAAGTCATAGAATGGAGGTGTTTGAAGTCAGAATGGAGGTGTGTGAAGTCAGAATGTAGTTGTTTGAAGTCACAGAATGGAGATGTGTGAAGTCATAGAATGGAGGTGTGTGAAGTCATAGAATGGAGGTGTGGGAAGTCAGAATGGAGGTGTATGAAGTCAGAATGTAGTTGTGTGAAGTCACAGAATGGAGATGTGTGAAGTCATAGAATGGAGGTGTGTGAAGTCATAGAATGGAGGTGTGTGAAGTCATAGAATGGAGGTGTGTGAAGTTACAATGAAGGTGTGTGAAGTCATACAGTGGAGTTGAGTGAAGTCAGAATGGAGGTGTGTGAAGTCACAGAATGAAGGTGTGTGAAGTCGCAAAATGGAGGTGTGTGAAGTCACAAAATGGAGGTGTGTGAAGTCAGAATGGAGGTGTGTGAAATCATAGAATGGAGGTGCGTGAATTCAGAATGGAGGTGTGTGAAGTCATAGAATGGAGGTGTATGAAGTCACAGAATGGAGGTATGTGAAGTCACAGAATGGAGGTGTGTGAATTCATACAATGGAGGTGTGTGAAGTCAAAGAGGAGGTGTGTGAAGTCCGTATGGAGGTGTGTGAATTCACAGAATGGAGGTGTGTGAACTCAGAATGGAGGTGGGTGAAGTCATAGAATGGAGGTGTGTGAAGTCAAAGAATGGAGGTGTGTGAAGTCATAGAATGGATGTTTGTGAAGTTAGAATGGAGGTGTGTGAAGTCATAGAATGGAGGTGTGTGAAGTCAGAGAATGGCGTTGTCTGAAGTCACAGATTATAGGTGTGTGAACTCAGAATGGAGTTGAGTGAAGTCACAGAATGGAGGTGTGTGAAGACACAATATGGAGTTGTGAGAAGTCAGAATGGAGGTGTGTGAATTCTGAATGGAGGTGTGTGAAGTCATAGAATGGAGGTGTGTGAAGTCACAAAATGGAGGTGTGTGAAGTCACAGAATGGAGGAGTGTGAAGTCATAGAATGGAGGTGTGTGAAGTCACAGAATGGAGGTGTGTGAACTCAGAATGGAGGTGTGTGAAGTCACAGAATGGAGGTGTGTGAAGTCATAGAATGGAGGTGTGTGAAGTCACAAAATGGAGGTGTGTGAAGTCACAGAATGGAGGAGTGTGAAGTCATAGAATGGAGGTGTGTGAAGTCACAGAACGGAGGTGTGTGAACTCAGAATGGAGGTGTGTTAAGTCACAGAATGGAGGTGTGTGAAGTCACAGAATGGAGATGTGTGAAATCAGAGAATGGAGGTGTATGAAGTCATAGAATGGAGGTGTGTGAAGTCATAGAATGGAGGTGTGTGAAGTCAGAAGGGAGGTGTGTGAAGTCAGAATGGAGGTGTGTGAATTACAGAATGGAGGTGTGTGAAGTCAGAATGGAGGTGTGCGAAGTCACAGAATGGAGATGTGTGAAGTCATAGAATGGAGGTGTGTGAAGTCATAGAATGGAGGTGTGTGAAGTTACAATGAATGTGTGAGAAGTCACACAATGGAGTTGTGTGAAGTCAGACTGGAGGTGTGTGAAGTCACAGAAAAAAAGTGTGAACTCAGAATGGAGGTGTGTGAAGTCACACAATGGAGATTTGTTAAGTCACAGAATGGAGGTTTGTGAAGTCACAGAATGGAGGTGTGTGTACTCAGAATGGAGGTGTGTGAAGTCACAGAATGGAGATGTGTGAAGTCATCGAATGGAGGTGTGTGAAGTCATCGAATGGAGATATGTGAAGTCAGAATGGAGGTGTGTGAAGTCAGCATGGAGTGTGTGAAGTCACAGAATGGAGGTGTGTGAACTCAGAATGGAGGTGTGTGAAGTCACAGAATGGAGGTGTGTGAACTCAGAATGGATGTGTGTGAAGTCATAGAATGGAGGTGTGTGAAGTTAAAATGAAGGTGTGTGAAGTCATACAATTGAGTTGTGTGAAGTCAGAATAGAGGTGTGTGAAATCACAGAATGAAGGTGTGTGAAGTCACAGAATGGAGATGGTGGAAGTCATAGAATGGAGGTGTGTGAAGTCAGAATAGAGGTGTGTGAAATCATACAATGGAGGTGTGTGAAGTCAGAATAGAGGTGTGTGAAATCATAGAATGGAGGTGTGTGAAGTCAGAATGGATGTGTGTGAAGTCAGAATGGAGGTGTATGAAGTCACAGAATGGAGGTGTGTGAACTCAGAATGGAGGTGTGTGAAGTCACAGAATGGAGATATGTGAAGTCATAGAATGGAGGTGTGTTAAGTCATGAAATGGAGGTGTGTGAAGTTACAATGAAGGTGTGTGAAGTCACACAATGGAGTTGTGTGAAGTCAGAATAGAAGTGTGTGAAGTCACAGAATGTAGGTGTGTGAAGTCACAAAATGGAGATGTGTGAAGTCATAGAATGGAGGTGTGTGAAGTCATAGAATGGAGGTGTGTGAAGCCAGAATGGAGGTGTGTGAAGTCAGAATGGTGGTGTGTGAAGTCACACAATGGAGGTGTGTGAACTCAGAATGGAGGTGTATGAAGTCACAGAATGGAGATGTGTGATGTCACAGAATGGAGGTGTGTGAAGTCCTAGAATGGAGATGTGTGAAGGTACAATGAATTTGTGAGAAGTCACTCAATGGAGTTTTGTGAAGTCAGAATAGAGGTGTGTGACGTCACAGAATGAAGGTGTGAAGTCACAGAATGGAGGTGTGTGAAGTCATAGAATGGAGGTGTGTGAAGTCAGAAAGGAGGTGTGTGAAATCATAGAATGGAGGTGTGTGAATTCAGAATGGAGGTGTGTGAATTCATAGAATGGAGATGTGTGAAGTCACAGAATGGAGGTGTGTGAAGTCACAGTATGGAGGTGTTTGAAGTCGTAGAATGGAGGTGTGTGAAGTCAAGGAGGAGGTGTGTGAAGTCAGAATGGAGGTGTGTGAAGTCACAGATTGGAGGGGTGTGAACTCAGAATGGAGGTGTGTAGTCACAGAATGGAGGTGTGTGAAGTCATAGAATGGATGTTTGTGAAGTTAGAATGGACGTGTGTGAAGTCATAGAATGGAGGTGTGTGAAGTCACAGAATGGAGGTGTGTGATGTCATAGAATGGAGGTGTGTCAAGTGATAGAATGGCGGTGTGTGAAGTCATAGAATGGAGGTGTGTGATGTCACAGAATGTAGGTGTGTGAAGTCACAGAATTGAGGTGTGTGAAGTCAGAATGCAGGTGTGTGATGTCATAGAATGGAGGTGTGTGAAGTCACAGAATGGAGGTGTGTGAAGTCACAGAATGGAGGTGTGTGAAGTTACAGAATGGAGGTGTGTGAAGTCAGAATGGAGATGTGTGAAATCACAGAATGGACGTGTGTGAACTCAGAAAGGAGGTGTGTGAAGTCGTAGAATGGAGGTGTGTGAAGTCACAGAATGGAGTTGTGTGAAGTCACAGAACAGAGGTGTGTGAAGTCACAGAATGGAGTGTTGTGAAGTCACAGAATGGAGGTGTGTGAAGTCACAATGGAGATGTGTGAAATCATAGAATGGGGTTTGTGAAGTCAGAATGGAGGTGTGTGAAGTCATAGAATGAAGGTGTGTGAAGTCACAGAATGGATGTATGTGAAGGCACAGAATAGAGGTGTGTGAAGTCATAGAATGGAGGTTTGTGAAATCAAAGGGGAGGTGTGTGAAGTCAGAATGGAGGTGTGTGAAGTCACAGAATGGAGGTGTGTGAAATCAGAGAATGGAGGTGTGTGAAGTCATAGAATGTAGGCGTGTGAAGTCAGAGAATGGAGTTGTGTGAAGTCAGAGAATGGAGGTGTGTGAAGTCAGAGAACAGAGGTGTTTGAAGTCAGAATGGTGGTGTGTGAAGTCACAGAATGGAGGTGTGTGAACATAGAATGGAGGTGTGTGAAGTCACAGAGTGGAGATGTGTGAATTCATGGAATGGAGGTGTGTGAAGTCATAGAATGGATGTATGTGAAGACACAATGAAGGTGTGTGAAGTCACACAATGGAGTTATATGAAGTCAGAATGGAGGTGTGTGAAGTCACAGAATGAAGGTGTGTGAAGTCACAGAATGGAGGTGTGTGAAGTCACAGAATGGAGATGTGTGAAGTCATAGAGTGGAGGTGTGTGAAGTCATAGAATGGACGTGTGATGTCATTGAATGGAGGTGTGTGACGTCAGAATGGAGCTGTGTGAAGTCAGACTGTAGGTGTGTGAAATCATAGTATGAATGTTTCTGAAGTTAGAATGCACGTGTGTGAAGTCATAGAATGGAGGTGTGTGAAGTCACAGAATGGAGGTGTGTGAAGTCATAGAATGGAGGTGTGTCAAGTCATAGAATGGCGGTGTGTGAAGTCAAAGAATGGAGGTGTGTGAAGTCACAGAATGGAGGTGGGTGAGTCACAGAATGGAGGTGTGTGAAGAAGCAGAATGGAGGTGTGTGAAGTCATAGAATGGAGGTGTGTGAAGTCAGAAAGGAGGTGTGTGAAATCATAGAATGGAGGTGTGTGAATTCAGAATGGAGGTGTGTGAATTCATAGAATGGAGATGTGTGAAGTCACAGAATGGAGGTGTGTGAAGTCACAGTATGGAGGTGTGTGAAGTCGTAGAATGGAGGTGTGTGAAGTCAAGGAGGAGGTGTGTGAAGTCAGAATGGAGGTGTGTGAAGTCACAGATTGGAGGGGTGTGAACTCAGAATGGAGGTGTGTAGTCACAGAATGGAGGTGTGTGAAGTCATAGAATGGATGTTTGTGAAGTTAGAATGGACGTGTGTGAAGTCATAGAATGGAGGTGTGTGAAGTCACAGAATGGAGGTGTGTGATGTCATAGAATGGAGGTGTGTCAAGTGATAGAATGGCGGTGTGTGAAGTCATAGAATGGAGGTGTGTGATGTCACAGAATGTAGGTGTGTGAAGTCACAGAATTGAGGTGTGTGAAGTCAGAATGCAGGTGTGTGATGTCATAGAATGGAGGTGTGTGAAGTCACAGAATGGAGGTGTGTGAAGTCACAGAATGGAGGTGTGTGAAGTTACAGAATGGAGGTGTGTGAAGTCAGAATGGAGATGTGTGAAATCACAGAATGGACGTGTGTGAACTCAGAAAGGAGGTGTGTGAAGTCGTAGAATGGAGGTGTGTGAAGTCACAGAATGGAGTTGTGTGAAGTCACAGAACAGAGGTGTGTGAAGTCACAGAATGGAGTGTTGTGAAGTCACAGAATGGAGGTGTGTGAAGTCACAATGGAGATGTGTGAAATCATAGAATGGGGTTTGTGAAGTCAGAATGGAGGTGTGTGAAGTCATAGAATGAAGGTGTGTGAAGTCACAGAATGGATGTATGTGAAGGCACAGAATAGAGGTGTGTGAAGTCATAGAATGGAGGTTTGTGAAATCAAAGGGGAGGTGTGTGAAGTCAGAATGGAGGTGTGTGAAGTCACAGAATGGAGGTGTGTGAAATCAGAGAATGGAGGTGTGTGAAGTCATAGAATGTAGGCGTGTGAAGTCAGAGAATGGAGTTGTGTGAAGTCAGAGAATGGAGGTGTGTGAAGTCAGAGAACAGAGGTGTTTGAAGTCAGAATGGTGGTGTGTGAAGTCACAGAATGGAGGTGTGTGAACATAGAATGGAGGTGTGTGAAGTCACAGAGTGGAGATGTGTGAATTCATGGAATGGAGGTGTGTGAAGTCATAGAATGGATGTATGTGAAGACACAATGAAGGTGTGTGAAGTCACACAATGGAGTTATATGAAGTCAGAATGGAGGTGTGTGAAGTCACAGAATGAAGGTGTGTGAAGTCACAGAATGGAGGTGTGTGAAGTCACAGAATGGAGATGTGTGAAGTCATAGAGTGGAGGTGTGTGAAGTCATAGAATGGACGTGTGATGTCATTGAATGGAGGTGTGTGACGTCAGAATGGAGCTGTGTGAAGTCAGACTGTAGGTGTGTGAAATCATAGTATGAATGTTTCTGAAGTTAGAATGCACGTGTGTGAAGTCATAGAATGGAGGTGTGTGAAGTCACAGAATGGAGGTGTGTGAAGTCATAGAATGGAGGTGTGTCAAGTCATAGAATGGCGGTGTGTGAAGTCAAAGAATGGAGGTGTGTGAAGTCACAGAATGGAGGTGGGTGAGTCACAGAATGGAGGTGTGTGAAGAAGCAGAATGGAGGTGTGTGAAGTCAGAATGGAGGTGTGTGAATTCATAGAATGGAGGTGTGTGAAGTTACAATGAAGGTGTGTGAAGTCACACAATGGAGTTGTGTGAAGTCAGAATGGAGGTGTGTGAAGTCACAGAATGAAGGTGTGTGAAGTCAGAGAATGGAGATGTGTGAAGTCATAGAATGGAGGTGTGTGAAGTCAGAGAATGGAGGTGTGTGAGGTCAGAATGGAGGTGTGTGAAGTCAGAATGGAGGTGTATGAAGTCACAGAATGGAGATATGTGAAGTCACAGAATGGAGGTGTGTGAAGTCACAGAATGGAGGTGTGTGAAGTCATAGAATGGAGGTGTGTGAAGTCAGAATGAAGGTGTGTGAAGTCAGACTGGAGGTGTGTGAAGTCATAGAATGGAGGTCTGTGATGTCACAGAATGGAGGTCTGTGAAGTCATAGAATGGAGGTGTGTGAAGTCACAGAATGGAGGTGTGTGAACTCAGAATTGAGGTGTGTGAAGTCACAGAATGGACTTCTGTGAAGTCATAGTATGGAGGTGTGTGAAGTCATAGAATGGAGGTGTTTGAAGTCAGAATGGAGGTGTGTGAAGTCAGAATGTAGTTGTTTGAAGTCACAGAATGGAGATGTGTGAAGTCATAGAATGGAGGTGTGTGAAGTCATAGAATGGAGGTGTGGGAAGTCAGAATGGAGGTGTATGAAGTCAGAATGTAGTTGTGTGAAGTCACAGAATGGAGATGTGTGAAGTCATAGAATGGAGGTGTGTGAAGTCATAGAATGGAGGTGTGTGAAGTCATAGAATGGAGGTGTGTGAAGTTACAATGAAGGTGTGTGAAGTCATACAGTGGAGTTGAGTGAAGTCAGAATGGAGGTGTGTGAAGTCACAGAATGAAGGTGTGTGAAGTCGCAAAATGGAGGTGTGTGAAGTCACAAAATGGAGGTGTGTGAAGTCAGAATGGAGGTGTGTGAAATCATAGAATGGAGGTGCGTGAATTCAGAATGGAGGTGTGTGAAGTCATAGAATGGAGGTGTATGAAGTCACAGAATGGAGGTATGTGAGGTCACAGAATGGAGGTGTGTGAATTCATACAATGGAGGTGTGTGAAGTCAAAGAGGAGGTGTGTGAAGTCCGTATGGAGGTGTGTGAATTCACAGAATGGAGGTGTGTGAACTCAGAATGGAGGTGGGTGAAGTCATAGAATGGAGGTGTGTGAAGTCAAAGAATGGAGGTGTGTGAAGTCATAGAATGGATGTTTGTGAAGTTAGAATGGAGGTGTGTGAAGTCATAGAATGGAGGTGTGTGAAGTCAGAGAATGGCGTTGTCTGAAGTCACAGATTATAGGTGTGTGAACTCAGAATGGAGTTGAGTGAAGTCACAGAATGGAGGTGTGTGAAGACACAATATGGAGTTGTGAGAAGTCAGAATGGAGGTGTGTGAATTCTGAATGGAGGTGTGTGAAGTCATAGAATGGAGGTGTGTGAAGTCACAAAATGGAGGTGTGTGAAGTCACAGAATGGAGGAGTGTGAAGTCATAGAATGGAGGTGTGTGAAGTCACAGAATGGAGGTGTGTGAACTCAGAATGGAGGTGTGTGAAGTCACAGAATGGAGGTGTGTGAAGTCATAGAATGGAGGTGTGTGAAGTCACAAAATGGAGGTGTGTGAAGTCACAGAATGGAGGAGTGTGAAGTCATAGAATGGAGGTGTGTGAAGTCACAGAACGGAGGTGTGTGAACTCAGAATGGAGGTGTGTTAAGTCACAGAATGGAGGTGTGTGAAGTCACAGAATGGAGATGTGTGAAATCAGAGAATGGAGGTGTATGAAGTCATAGAATGGAGGTGTGTGAAGTCATAGAATGGAGGTGTGTGAAGTCAGAAGGGAGGTGTGTGAAGTCAGAATGGAGGTGTGTGAATTACAGAATGGAGGTGTGTGAAGTCAGAATGGAGGTGTGCGAAGTCACAGAATGGAGATGTGTGAAGTCATAGAATGGAGGTGTGTGAAGTCATAGAATGGAGGTGTGTGAAGTTACAATGAATGTGTGAGAAGTCACACAATGGAGTTGTGTGAAGTCAGACTGGAGGTGTGTGAAGTCACAGAAAAAAAGTGTGAACTCAGAATGGAGGTGTGTGAAGTCACACAATGGAGATTTGTTAAGTCACAGAATGGAGGTTTGTGAAGTCACAGAATGGAGGTGTGTGTACTCAGAATGGAGGTGTGTGAAGTCACAGAATGGAGATGTGTGAAGTCATCGAATGGAGGTGTGTGAAGTCATCGAATGGAGATATGTGAAGTCAGAATGGAGGTGTGTGAAGTCAGCATGGAGTGTGTGAAGTCACAGAATGGAGGTGTGTGAACTCAGAATGGAGGTGTGTGAAGTCACAGAATGGAGGTGTGTGAACTCAGAATGGATGTGTGTGAAGTCATAGAATGGAGGTGTGTGAAGTTACAATGAAGGTGTGTGAAGTCATACAATTGAGTTGTGTGAAGTCAGAATAGAGGTGTGTGAAATCACAGAATGAAGGTGTGTGAAGTCACAGAATGGAGATGGTGGAAGTCATAGAATGGAGGTGTGTGAAGTCAGAATAGAGGTGTGTGAAATCATACAATGGAGGTGTGTGAAGTCAGAATAGAGGTGTGTGAAATCATAGAATGGAGGTGTGTGAAGTCAGAATGGATGTGTGTGAAGTCAGAATGGAGGTGTATGAAGTCACAGAATGGAGGTGTGTGAACTCAGAATGGAGGTGTGTGAAGTCACAGAATGGAGATATGTGAAGTCATAGAATGGAGGTGTGTTAAGTCATGAAATGGAGGTGTGTGAAGTTACAATGAAGGTGTGTGAAGTCACACAATGGAGTTGTGTGAAGTCAGAATAGAAGTGTGTGAAGTCACAGAATGTAGGTGTGTGAAGTCACAAAATGGAGGTGTGTGAAGTCACAGAATGGAGGAGTGTGAAGTCATAGAATGGAGGTGTGTGAAGTCACAGAAAGGAGGTGTGTGAACTCAGAATGGAGGTGTGTTAAGTCACAGAATGGAGGTGTGTGAAGTCACAGAATGGAGATGTGTGAAATCAGAGAATGGAGGTGTATGAAGTCATAGAATGGAGGTGTGTGAAGTCATAGAATGGAGGTGTGTGAAGTCAGAAGGGAGGTGTGTGAAGTCAGAATGGAGGTGTGTGAATCACAGAATGGAGGTGTGTGAAGTAAGAATGGAGGTGTGCGAAGTCACAGAATGGAGATGTGTGAAGTCATAGAATGGAGGTGTGTGAAGTCATAGAATGGAGGTGTATGAAGTTACAATGAATGTGTGAGAAGTCACACAATGGAGTTGTGTGAAGTCAGACTGGAGGTGTGTGAAGTCACAGAAAAAAAGTGTGAACTCAGAATGGAGGTGTGTGAAGTCACACAATGGAGATTTGTTAAGTCACAGAATGGAGGTTTGTGAAGTCACAGAATGGAGGTGTGTGTACTCAGAATGGAGGTGTGTGAAGTCACAGAATGGAGATGTGTGAAGTCATCGAATGGAGGTGTGTGAAGTCATCGAATGGAGATATGTGAAGTCAGAATGGAGGTGTGTGAAGTCAGCATGGAGTGTGTGAAGTCACAGAATGGAGGTGTGTGAACTCAGAATGGAGGTGTGTGAAGTCACAGAATGGAGGTGTGTGAACTCAGAATGGATGTGTGTGAAGTCATAGAATGGAGGTGTGTGAAGTTACAATGAAGGTGTGTGAAGTCATACAATTGAGTTGTGTGAAGTCAGAATAGAGGTGTGTGAAGTCACAGAATGAAGGTGTGTGAAGTCACAGAATGGAGATGGTGGAAGTCATAGAATGGAGGTGTGTGAAGTCAGAATAGAGGTGTGTGAAATCATACAATGGAGGTGTGTGAAGTCAGAATAGAGGTGTGTGAAATCATAGAATGGAGGTGTGTGAAGTCAGAATGGATGTGTGTGAAGTCAGAATGGAGGTGTATGAAGTCACAGAATGGAGGTGTGTGAACTCAGAATGGAGGTGTGTGAAGTCACAGAATGGAGATATGTGAAGTCATAGAATGGAGGTGTGTTAAGTCATGAAATGGAGGTGTGTGAAGTTACAATGAAGGTGTGTGAAGTCACACAATGGAGTTGTGTGAAGTCAGAATAGAAGTGTGTGAAGTCACAGAATGTAGGTGTGTGAAGTCACAAAATGGAGGTGTGTGAAGTCACAGAATGGAGGAGTGTGAAGTCATAGAATGGAGGTGTGTGAAGTCACAGAAAGGAGGTGTGTGAACTCAGAATGGAGGTGTGTTAAGTCACAGAATGGAGGTGTGTGAAGTCACAGAATGGAGATGTGTGAAATCAGAGAATGGAGGTGTATGAAGTCATAGAATGGAGGTGTGTGAAGTCATAGAATGGAGGTGTGTGAAGTCAGAAGGGAGGTGTGTGAAGTCAGAATGGAGGTGTGTGAATCACAGAATGGAGGTGTGTGAAGTAAGAATGGAGGTGTGCGAAGTCACAGAATGGAGATGTGTGAAGTCATAGAATGGAGGTGTGTGAAGTCATAGAATGGAGGTGTATGAAGTTACAATGAATGTGTGAGAAGTCACACAATGGAGTTGTGTGAAGTCAGACTGGAGGTGTGTGAAGTCACAGAAAAAAAGTGTGAACTCAGAATGGAGGTGTGTGAAGTCACACAATGGAGATTTGTTAAGTCACAGAATGGAGGTTTGTGAAGTCACAGAATGGAGGTGTGTGTACTCAGAATGGAGGTGTGTGAAGTCACAGAATGGAGATGTGTGAAGTCATCGAATGGAGGTGTGTGAAGTCATCGAATGGAGATATGTGAAGTCAGAATGGAGGTGTGTGAAGTCAGCATGGAGTGTGTGAAGTCACAGAATGGAGGTGTGTGAACTCAGAATGGAGGTGTGTGAAGTCACAGAATGGAGGTGTGTGAACTCAGAATGGATGTGTGTGAAGTCATAGAATGGAGGTGTGTGAAGTTACAATGAAGGTGTGTGAAGTCATACAATTGAGTTGTGTGAAGTCAGAATAGAGGTGTGTGAAGTCACAGAATGAAGGTGTGTGAAGTCACAGAATGGAGATGGTGGAAGTCATAGAATGGAGGTGTGTGAAGTCAGAATAGAGGTGTGTGAAATCATACAATGGAGGTGTGTGAAGTCAGAATAGAGGTGTGTGAAATCATAGAATGGAGGTGTGTGAAGTCAGAATGGATGTGTGTGAAGTCAGAATGGAGGTGTATGAAGTCAAAGAATGGAGGTGTGTGAACTCAGAATGGAGGTGTGTGAAGTCACAGAATGGAGATATGTGAAGTCATAGAATGGAGGTGTGTTAAGTCATGAAATGGAGGTGTGTGAAGTTACAATGAAGGTGTGTGAAGTCACACAATGGAGTTGTGTGAAGTCAGAATAGAAGTGTGTGAAGTCACAGAATGTAGGTGTGTGAAGTCACAAAATGGAGATGTGTGAAGTCATAGAATGGAGGTGTGTGAAGTCATAGAATGGAGGTGTGTGAAGCCAGAATGGAGGTGTGTGAAGTCAGAATGGTGGTGTGTGAAGTCACACAATGGAGGTGTGTGAACTCAGAATGGAGGTGTATGAAGTCACAGAATGGAGATGTGTGAAGTCACAGAATGGAGGTGTGTGAAGTCATAGAATGGAGGTGTGTGAAGGTACAATGAATTTGTGAGAAGTCACACAATGGAGTTTTGTGAAGTCAGAATAGAGGTGTGTGACGTCACAGAATGAAGGTGTGAAGTCACAGAATGGAGGTGTGTGAAGTCATAGAATGGAGGTGTGTGAAGTCAGAAAGGAGGTGTGTGAAATCATAGAATGGAGGTGTGTGAATTCAGAATGGAGGTGTGTGAATTCATAGAATGGAGATGTGTGAAGTCACAGAATGGAGGTGTGTGAAGTCACAGTATGGAGGTGTGTGAAGTCGTAGAATGGAGGTGTGTGAAGTCAAGGAGGAGGTGTGTGAAGTCAGAATGGAGGTGTGTGAAGTCACAGATTGGAGGGGTGTGAACTCAGAATGGAGGTGTGTAGTCACAGAATGGAGGTGTGTGAAGTCATAGAATGGATGTTTGTGAAGTTAGAATGGACGTGTGTGAAGTCATAGAATGGAGGTGTGTGAAGTCACAGAATGGAGGTGTGTGATGTCATAGAATGGAGGTGTGTCAAGTGATAGAATGGCGGTGTGTGAAGTCATAGAATGGAGGTGTGTGATGTCACAGAATGTAGGTGTGTGAAGTCACAGAATTGAGGTGTGTGTAGTCAGAATGCAAGTGTGTGATGTCATAGAATGGAGGTGTGTGAAGTCACAGAATGGAGGTGTGTGAAGTCACAGAATGGAGGTGTGTGAAGTTACAGAATGGAGGTGTGTGAAGTCAGAATGGAGATGTGTGAAATCACAGAATGGACGTGTGTGAACTCAGAAAGGAGGTGTGTGAAGTCGTAGAATGGAGGTGTGTGAAGTCACAGAATGGAGTTGTGTGAAGTCACAGAACAGAGGTGTGTGAAGTCACAGAATGGAGTGTTGTGAAGTCACAGAATGGAGGTGTGTGAAGTCACAATGGAGATGTGTGAAATCATAGAATGGGGTTTGTGAAGTCAGAATGGAGGTGTGTGAAGTCATAGAATGAAGGTGTGTGAAGTCACAGAATGGATGTATGTGAAGGCACAGAATAGAGGTGTGTGAAGTCATAGAATGGAGGTTTGTGAAATCAAAGGGGAGGTGTGTGAAGTCAGAATGGAGGTGTGTGAAGTCACAGAATGGAGGTGTGTGAAATCAGAGAATGGAGGTGTGAGAAGTCATAGAATGTAGGCGTGTGAAGTCAGAGAATGGAGTTGTGTGAAGTCAGAGAATGGAGGTGTGTGAAGTCAGAGAACAGAGGTGTTTGAAGTCAGAATGGAGGTGTGTGAAGTCACAGAATGGAGGTGTGTGAACATAGAATGGAGGTGTGTGAAGTCACAGAGTGGAGATGTGTGAATTCATGGAATGGAGGTGTGTGAAGTCATAGAATGGATGTATGTGAAGACACAATGAAGGTGTGTGAAGTCACACAATGGAGTTATATGAAGTCAGAATGGAGGTGTGTGAAGTCACAGAATGAAGGTGTGTGAAGTCACAGAATGGAGGTGTGTGAAGTCACAGAATGGAGATGTGTGAAGTCATAGAGTGGAGGTGTGTGAAGTCATAGAATGGACGTGTGATGTCATTGAATGGAGGTGTGTGACGTCAGAATGGAGCTGTGTGAAGTCAGACTGTAGGTGTGTGAAGTCATAGTATGAATGTTTCTGAAGTTAGAATGCACGTGTGTGAAGTCATAGAATGGAGGTGTGTGAAGTCACAGAATGGAGGTGTGTGAAGTCATAGAATGGAGGTGTGTCAAGTCATAGAATGGCGGTGTGTGAAGTCAAAGAATGGAGGTGTGTGAAGTCACAGAATGGAGGTGTGTGAGTCACAGAATGGAGGTGTGTGAAGAAGCAGAATGGAGGTGTGTGAAGTCAGAATGGAGGTGTGTGAATTCATAGAATGGAGGTGTGTGAAGTTACAATGAAGGTGTGTGAAGTCACACAATGGAGTTGTGTGAAGTCAGAATGGAGGTGTGTGAAGTCACAGAATGAAGGTGTGTGAAGTCAGAGAATGGAGATGTGTGAAGTCATAGAATGGAGGTGTGTGAAGTCAGAGAATGGAGGTGTGTGAGGTCAGAATGGAGGTGTGTGAAGTCAGAATGGAGGTGTATGAAGTCACAGAATGGAGATATGTGAAGTCACAGAATGGAGGTGTGTGAAGTCACAGAATGGAGGTGTGTGAAGTCATAGAATGGAGGTGTGTGAAGTCAGAATGAAGGTGTGTGAAGTCAGACTGGAGGTGTGTGAAGTCATAGAATGGAGGTCTGTGATGTCACAGAATGGAGGTCTGTGAAGTCATAGAATGGAGGTGTGTGAAGTCACAGAATGGAGGTGTGTGAACTCAGAATTGAGGTGTGTGAAGTCACAGAATGGACTTCTGTGAAGTCATAGAATGGAGGTGTGTGAAGTCATAGAATGGAGGTGTTTGAAGTCAGAATGGAGGTGTGTGAAGTCAGAATGTAGTTGTTTGAAGTCACAGAATGGAGATGTGTGAAGTCATAGAATGGAGGTGTGTGAAGTCATAGAATGGAGGTGTGGGAAGTCAGAATGGAGGTGTATGAAGTCAGAATGTAGTTGTGTGAAGTCACAGAATGGAGATGTGTGAAGTCATAGAATGGAGGTGTGTGAAGTCATAGAATGGAGGTGTGTGAAGTCATAGAATGGAGGTGTGTGAAGTTACAATGAAGGTGTGTGAAGTCATACAGTGGAGTTGAGTGAAGTCAGAATGGAGGTGTGTGAAGTCACAGAATGAAGGTGTGTGAAGTCGCAAAATGGAGGTGTGTGAAGTCACAAAATGGAGGTGTGTGAAGTCAGAATGGAGGTGTGTGAAATCATAGAATGGAGGTGCGTGAATTCAGAATGGAGGTGTGTGAAGTCATAGAATGGAGGTGTATGAAGTCACAGAATGGAGGTATGTGAAGTCACAGAATGGAGGTGTGTGAAATCATACAATGGAGGTGTGTGAAGTCAAAGAGGAGGTGTGTGAAGTCCGTATGGAGGTGTGTGAATTCACAGAATGGAGGTGTGTGAACTCAGAATGGAGGTGGGTGAAGTCATAGAATGGAGGTGTGTGAAGTCAAAGAATGGAGGTGTGTGAAGTCATAGAATGGATGTTTGTGAAGTTAGAATGAGGTGTGTGAAGTCATAGAATGGAGGTGTGTGAAGTCAGAGAATGGCGTTGTCTGAAGTCACAGATTATAGGTGTGTGAACTCAGAATGGAGTTGAGTGAAGTCACAGAATGGAGGTGTGTGAAGACACAATATGGAGTTGTGAGAAGTCAGAATGGAGGTGTGTGAATTCTGAATGGAGGTGTGTGAAGTCATAGAATGGAGGTGTGTGAAGTCACAAAATGGAGGTGTGTGAAGTCACAGAATGGAGGAGTGTGAAGTCATAGAATGGAGGTGTGTGAAGTCACAGAATGGAGGTGTGTGAACTCAGAATGGAGGTGTGTGAAGTCACAGAATGGAGGTGTGTGAAGTCATAGAATGGAGGTGTGTGAAGTCACAAAATGGAGGTGTGTGAAGTCACAGAATGGAGGAGTGTGAAGTCATAGAATGGAGGTGTGTGAAGTCACAGAACGGAGGTGTGTGAACTCAGAATGGAGGTGTGTTAAGTCACAGAATGGAGGTGTGTGAAGTCACAGAATGGAGATGTGTGAAATCAGAGAATGGAGGTGTATGAAGTCATAGAATGGAGGTGTGTGAAGTCATAGAATGGAGGTGTGTGAAGTCAGAAGGGAGGTGTGTGAAGTCAGAATGGAGGTGTGTGAATTACAGAATGGAGGTGTGTGAAGTCAGAATGGAGGTGTGCGAAGTCACAGAATGGAGATGTGTGAAGTCATAGAATGGAGGTGTGTGAAGTCATAGAATGGAGGTGTGTGAAGTTACAATGAATGTGTGAGAAGTCACACAATGGAGTTGTGTGAAGTCAGACTGGAGGTGTGTGAAGTCACAGAAAAAAAGTGTGAACTCAGAATGGAGGTGTGTGAAGTCACACAATGGAGATTTGTTAAGTCACAGAATGGAGGTTTGTGAAGTCACAGAATGGAGGTGTGTGTACTCAGAATGGAGGTGTGCTGAAGTCACAGAATGGAGATGTGTGAAGTCATCGAATGGAGGTGTGTGAAGTCATCGAATGGAGATATGTGAAGTCAGAATGGAGGTGTGTGAAGTCAGCATGGAGTGTGTGAAGTCACAGAATGGAGGTGTGTGAACTCAGAATGGAGGTGTGTGAAGTCACAGAATGGAGGTGTGTGAACTCAGAATGGATGTGTGTGAAGTCATAGAATGGAGGTGTGTGAAGTTACAATGAAGGTGTGTGAAGTCATACAATTGAGTTGTGTGAAGTCAGAATAGAGGTGTGTGAAATCACAGAATGAAGGTGTGTGAAGTCACAGAATGGAGATGGTGGAAGTCATAGAATGGAGGTGTGTGAAGTCAGAATAGAGGTGTGTGAAATCATACAATGGAGGTGTGTGAAGTCAGAATAGAGGTGTGTGAAATCATAGAATGGAGGTGTGTGAAGTCAGAATGGATGTGTGTGAAGTCAGAATGGAGGTGTATGAAGTCACAGAATGGAGGTGTGTGAACTCAGAATGGAGGTGTGTGAAGTCACAGAATGGAGATATGTGAAGTCATAGATTGGAGGTGTGTTAAGTCATGAAATGGAGGTGTGTGAAGTTACAATGAAGGTGTGTGAAGTCACACAATGGAGTTGTGTGAAGTCAGAATAGAAGTTTGTGAAGTCACAGAATGTAGGTGTGTGAAGTCACAAAATGGAGATGTGTGAAGTCATAGAATGGAGGTGTGTGAAGTCATAGAATGGAGGTGTGTGAAGCCAGAATGGAGGTGTGTGAAGTCAGAATGGTGGTGTGTGAAGTCACACAATGGAGGTGTGTGAACTCAGAATGGAGGTGTATGAAGTCACAGAATGGAGATGTGTGATGTCACAGAATGGAGGTGTGTGAAGTCCTAGAATGGAGATGTGTGAAGGTACAATGAATTTGTGAGAAGTCACACAATGGAGTTTTGTGAAGTCAGAATAGAGGTGTGTGACGTCACAGAATGAAGGTGTGAAGTCACAGAATGGAGGTGTGTGAAGTCATAGAATGGAGGTGTGTGAAGTCAGAAAGGAGGTGTGTGAAATCATAGAATGGAGGTGTGTGAATTCAGAATGGAGGTGTGTGAATTCATAGAATGGAGATGTGTGAAGTCACAGAATGGAGGTGTGTGAAGTCACAGTATGGAGGTGTGTGAAGTCGTAGAATGGAGGTGTGTGAAGTCAAGGAGGAGGTGTGTGAAGTCAGAATGGAGGTGTGTGAAGTCACAGATTGGAGGGGTGTGAACTCAGAATGGAGGTGTGTAGTCACAGAATGGAGGTGTGTGAAGTCATAGAATGGATGTTTGTGAAGTTAGAATGGACGTGTGTGAAGTCATAGAATGGAGGTGTGTGAAGTCACAGAATGGAGGTGTGTGATGTCATAGAATGGAGGTGTGTCAAGTGATAGAATGGCGGTGTGTGAAGTCATAGAATGGAGGTGTGTGATGTCACAGAATGTAGGTGTGTGAAGTCACAGAATTGAGGTGTGTGAAGTCAGAATGCAGGTGTCGTGATGTCATAGAATGGAGGTGTGTGAAGTCACAGAATGGAGGTGTGTGAAGTCACAGAATGGAGGTGTGTGAAGTTACAGAATGGAGGTGTGTGAAGTCAGAATGGAGATGTGTGAAATCACAGAATGGACGTGTGTGAACTCAGAAAGGAGGTGTGTGAAGTCGTAGAATGGAGGTGTGTGAAGTCACAGAATGGAGTTGTGTGAAGTCACAGAACAGAGGTGTGTGAAGTCACAGAATGGAGTGTGTGAAGTCACAGAATGGAGGTGTGTGAAGTCACAATGGAGATGTGTGAAATCATAGAATGGGGTTTGTGAAGTCAGAATGGAGGTGTGTGAAGTCATAGAATGAAGGTGTGTGAAGTCACAGAATGGATGTATGTGAAGGCACAGAATAGAGGTGTGTGAAGTCATAGAATGGAGGTTTGTGAAATCAAAGGGGAGGTGTGTGAAGTCAGAATGGAGGTGTGTGAAGTCACAGAATGGAGGTGTGTGAAATCAGAGAATGGAGGTGTGTGAAGTCATAGAATGTAGGCGTGTGAAGTCAGAGAATGGAGTTGTGTGAAGTCAGGGAGAATGGAGGGTGTGTGAAGTCAGAGAACAGAGGTGTTTGAAGTCAGAATGGTGGTGTGTGAAGTCACAGAATGGAGGTGTGTGAACATAGAATGGAGGTGTGTGAAGTCACAGAGTGGAGATGTGTGAATTCATGGAATGGAGGTGTGTGAAGTCATAGAATGGATGTATGTGAAGACACAATGAAGGTGTGTGAAGTCACACAATGGAGTTATATGAAGTCAGAATGGAGGTGTGTGAAGTCACAGAATGAAGGTGTGTGAAGTCACAGAATGGAGGTGTGTGAAGTCACAGAATGGAGATGTGTGAAGTCATAGAGTGGAGGTGTGTGAAGTCATAGAATGGACGTGTGATGTCATTGAATGGAGGTGTGTGACGTCAGAATGGAGCTGTGTGAAGTCAGACTGTAGGTGTGTGAAATCATAGTATGAATGTTTCTGAAGTTAGAATGCACGTGTGTGAAGTCATAGAATGGAGGTGTGTGAAGTCACAGAATGGAGGTGGGTGAGTCACAGAATGGAGGTGTGTGAAGAAGCATAATGGAGGTGTGTGAAGTCATAGAATGGAGGTGTGTGAAGTCAGAAAGGAGGTGTGTGAAATCATAGAATGGAGGTGTGTGAATTCAGAATGGAGGTGTGTGAATTCATAGAATGGAGATGTGTGAAGTCACAGAATGGAGGTGTGTGAAGTCACAGTATGGAGGTGTGTGAAGTCGTAGAATGGAGGTGTGTGAGTCAAGGAGGAGGTGTGTGAAGTCAGAATGGAGGTGTGTGAAGTCACAGATAGGAGGGGTGTGAACTCAGAATGGAGGTGTGTAGTCACAGAATGGAGGTGTGTGAAGTCATAGAATGGATGTTTGTGAAGTTAGAATGGACGTGTGTGAAGTCATAGAATGGAGGTGTGTGAAGTCACAGAATGGAGGTGTGTGATGTCATAGAATGGAGGTGTGTCAAGTGATAGAATGGCGGTGTGTGAAGTCATAGAATGGAGGTGTGTGATGTCACAGAATGTAGGTGTGTGAAGTCACAGAATTGAGGTGTGTGAAGTCAGAATGCAGGTGTGTGATGTCATAGAATGGAGGTGTGTGAAGTCACAGAATGGAGGTGTGTGAAGTCACAGAATGGAGGTGTGTGAAGTTACAGAATGGAGGTGTGTGAAGTCAGAATGGAGATGTGTGAAATCACAGAATGGACGTGTGTGAACTCAGAAAGGAGGTGTGTGAAGTCGTAGAATGGAGGTGTGTGAAGTCACAGAATGGAGTTGTGTGAAGTCACAGAACAGAGGTGTGTGAAGTCACAGAATGGAGTGTTGTGAAGTCACAGAATGGAGGTGTGTGAAGTCACAATGGAGATGTGTGAAATCATAGAATGGGGTTTGTGAAGTCAGAATGGAGGTGTGTGAAGTCATAGAATGAAGGTGTGTGAAGTCACAGAATGGATGTATGTGAAGGCACAGAATAGAGGTGTGTGAAGTCATAGAATGGAGGTTTGTGAAATCAAAGGGGAGGTGTGTGAAGTCAGAATGGAGGTGTGTGAAGTCACAGAATGGAGGTGTGTGAAATCAGAGAATGGAGGTGTGTGAAGTCATAGAATGTAGGCGTGTGAAGTCAGAGAATGGAGTTGTGTGAAGTCAGAGAATGGAGGTGTGTGAAGTCAGAGAACAGAGGTGTTTGAAGTCAGAATGGTGGTGTGTGAAGTCACAGAATGGAGGTGTGTGAACATAGAATGGAGGTGTGTGAAGTCACAGAGTGGAGATGTGTGAATTCATGAATGGAGGTGTGTGAAGTCATAGAATGGATGTATGTGAAGACACAATGAAGGTGTGTGAAGTCACACAATGGAGTTATATGAAGTCAGAATGGAGGTGTGTGAAGTCACAGAATGAAGGTGTGTGAAGTCACAGAATGGAGGTGTGTGAAGTCACAGAATGGAGATGTGTGAAGTCATAGAGTGGAGGTGTGTGAAGTCATAGAATGGACGTGTGATGTCATTGAATGGAGGTGTGTGACGTCAGAATGGAGCTGTGTGAAGTCAGACTGTAGGTGTGTGAAATCATAGTATGAATGTTTCTGAAGTTAGAATGCACGTGTGTGAAGTCATAGAATGGAGGTGTGTGAAGTCACAGAATGGAGGTGTGTGAAGTCATAGAATGGAGGTGTGTCAAGTCATAGAATGGCGGTGTGTGAAGTCAAAGAATGGAGGTGTGTGAAGTCACAGAATGGAGGTGTGTGAGTCACAGAATGGAGGTGTGTGAAGAAGCAGAATGGAGGTGTGTGAAGTCAGAATGGAGGTGTGTGAATTCATAGAATGGAGGTGTGTGAAGTTACAATGAAGGTGTGTGAAGTCACACAATGGAGTTGTGTGAAGTCAGAATGGAGGTGTGTGAAGTCACAGAATGAAGGTGTGTGAAGTCAGAGAATGGAGATGTGTGAAGTCATAGAATGGAGGTGTGTGAAGTCAGAGAATGGAGGTGTGTGAGGTCAGAATGGAGGTGTGTGAAGTCAGAATGGAGGTGTATGAAGTCACAGAATGGAGATATGTGAAGTCACAGAATGGAGGTGTGTGAAGTCACAGAATGGAGGTGTGTGAAGTCATAGAATGGAGGTGTGTGAAGTCAGAATGAAGGTGTGTGAAGTCAGACTGGAGGTGTGTGAAGTCATAGAATGGAGGTCTGTGATGTCACAGAATGGAGGTCTGTGAAGTCATAGAATGGAGGTGTGTGAAGTCACAGAATGGAGGTGTGTGCACTCAGAATTGAGGTGTGTGAAGTCACAGAATGGACTTCTGTGAAGTCATAGTATGGAGTGTGTGAAGTCATAGAATGGAGGTGTTTGAAGTCAGAATGGAGGTGTGTGAAGTCAGAATGTAGTTGTTTGAAGTCACAGAATGGAGATGTGTGAAGTCATAGAATGGAGGTGTGTGAAGTTATAGAATGGAGGTGTGGGAAGTCAGAATGGAGGTGTATGAAGTCAGAATGTAGTTGTGTGAAGTCACAGAATGGAGATGTGTGAAGTCATAGAATGGAGGTGTGTGAAGTCATAGAATGGAGGTGTGTGAAGTCATAGAATGGAGGTGTGTGAAGTTACAATGAAGGTGTGTGAACTCATACAGTGGAGTTGAGTGAAGTCAGAATGGAGGTGTGTGAAGTCACAGAATGAAGGTGTGTGAAGTCGCAAAATGGAGTGTGTGAAGTCACAAAATGGAGGTGTGTGAAGTCAGAATGGAGGTGTGTGAAATCATAGAATGGAGGTGCGTGAATTCAGAATGGAGGTGTGTGAAGTCATAGAATGGAGGTGTATGAAGTCACAGAATGGAGGTATGTGAGGTCACAGAATGGAGGTGTGTGAATTCATACAATGGAGGTGTGTGAAGTCAAAGAGGAGGTGTGTGAAGTCCGTATGGAGGTGTGTGAATTCACAGAATGGAGGTGTGTGAACTCAGAATGGAGGTGGGTGAAGTCATAGAATGGAGGTGTGTGAAGTCAAAGAATGGAGGTGTGTGAAGTCATAGAATGGATGTTTGTGAAGTTAGAATGGAGGTGTGTGAAGTCATAGAATGGAGGTGTGTGAAGTCAGAGAATGGCGTTGTCTGAAGTCACAGATTATAGGTGTGTGAACTCAGAATGGAGTTGAGTGAAGTCACAGAATGGAGGTGTGTGAAGACAAAATATGGAGTTGTGAGAAGTCAGAATGGAGGTGTGTGAATCTGAATGGAGGTGTGTGAAGTCATAGAATGGAGTGTGTGAAGTCACAAAATGGAGGTGTGTGAAGTCACAGAATGGAGGAGTGTGAAGTCATAGAATGGAGGTGTGTGAAGTCACAGAATGGAGGTGTGTGAACTCAGAATGGAGGTGTGTGAAGTCACAGAATGGAGGTGTGTGAAGTCATAGAATGGACGTGTGTGAAGTCATAGAATGGAGGTGTGTGAAGTCACAGAACGGAGGTGTGTGAACTCAGAATGGAGGTGTGTTAAGTCACAGAATGGAGGTGTGTGAAGACACAATATGGAGTTGTGAGAAGTCAGAATGGAGGTGTGTGAAGTCACAGAATGAAGGTGTGTGAAGTCACAGAATGGAGATGTGTGAAGTCATAGAATGGAGGTGTGTGAAGTCATAGAATGGAGGTTTGTGAGGTCAGAATGGAGGTGTGTGACGTCAGAATGGAGGTGTATGAAGTCACAGAATGGAGGTGTGTGAACTCAGAATGGAGGTGTGTGAAGTCACAGAATGTAGATGTGTGAAGTCATAGAATGGAGGTGTGTGAAGTCATAGAATGGAGGTGTGAAGTTACAATGAATGTGTGAGAAGTCACACAATGGAGTTTTGTCAAGTCAGAATAGAGGTGTGTGACGTCACAGAATGGAGGTGTGTGAAGTCACAGAATCCAGGTGTGTGAAGTCACAGAATGCAGGTGTGTGAAGTCAGAAGGCAGGTGTGAGAAATCATAGAATGGAGGTGTGTGAATTCAGAATGGAGGTGTGTAAATTCATAGAATGGAGACGTGTGAAGTCACAGAATGGAGGTGTGTGAAGTCACACAATGGAGGTGTGTGAAGTCGTAGAATGGAGGTGTGTGAAGTCAAGGAGGAGGTGTGTGAAGTCAGAATGGAGGTGTGTGCAGTCACAGAATGGATGGGTGTGAACTCAGAATGGAGGTGTGTGAAGTCACAGAATGGAGGTGTGTGAAGTCATAGAATGGATGTTTGTGAAGTTAGAATGGACTTGTGTGAAGTCATAGAATGAAGGTGTGTGAAGTCACAGAATGGAGGTTTGTGAAGTCATACAATGGAGGTGTGTCAAGTCATAGAATGGCGGTGTGTGAAGTCATAGAATGGAGGTGTGTGAAGTCACAGAATGTAGGTGTGTGAAGTCACAGAATGGAGGTGTGTGAAATCAGAATGGATGTGTGTGATGTCATAGAATGGAGGTGTGTGAAGTCACAGAATGGATGTGTGTGTAGTCACAGGATGGAGCTGTGTGAAGTTACAGAATGGAGGTATGTGAAGTCAGAATGGAGATGTGTGAAATCATAGAATGGACGTGTGTTAACTCAGAAAGGAGGTGTGTGAAGTCGTAGAATGGAGGTGTGTGAAGTCACAGAATGGAGTTGTGTGAAGTCACATAATAGAGATGTGTGAAGTCACAGAATGGAGTGTTGTGAAGTCAGAATGGAGGTGTTTGAAGTCACAGAATGGAGGTGTGTGAGGTCACAATGGAGATGTATGAAATCATAGAATGGGTTGTGTGAAGTCAGAATGGAGGTGTGTGAAGTCATAGAATGAAGGTGTGTGAAGTCACAGAATGGACGAGTGTGAAGGCACAGAATGGAGGTGTGTGAAGTCATAGAATGAAAGTGTGTGACATCAAAGAGGAGGTGTGTGAAGTCAGAATGGAGGTGTGTGAAGTCACAGAATGGGGTGTGTGAAATCAGAGAATGGAGGTGTGTGAAGTCATAGAATGGAGGCGTGTGAAGTCAGAGAATGGAGTTGTGTGAGGTCAGAGAATGGAGGTGTGTGAAGTCAGAGAACAGAGGTGTCTGAAGTCAGAATGGAGGTGTGTGAAGTCATAGAATGGAGGTGTGTGTATCAGAGAATGGAGGTGTGTGAACTCAGAATGGAGGTGTGTGAAGTCACACAATGGAGATGTGTGAAGTCACAGAATGGAGGCGTGTGAAGTCATAGTATGGAGAAGTGTGAAGTCACAGAATGGAGGTGTGTGAAGTCACAGAATAGAGGTGTGTGTACTCAGAATGGAGGTGTGTGAAGTCACAGAATGGAGATGTGTGAAGTCATAAAATGGAGGTGTGTGAAGTCATCGAATGGAGATATGTGAAGTCAGAATGGAGGTGTGTGAAGTCAGAATGGAGGTGTGTGAAGTCACAGAATGGAGGTGTGTGAACATAGAATGGAGGTGTGTGAAGTCACAGAGTGGAGATGTGTGAAGTTATAGTATGGAGGTGTGTGAAGTCATAGAATGGATGTATGTGAAGACACAATGAAGGTGTGTGAAGTCACACAATGGAGTTATGTGAAGTCAGAATGGAGGTGTGTGAAGTTCCAGAATGAAGGTGTGTGAAGTCACAGAATGGAGGTGTGTGAAGTCACAGAATGGAGATGTGAGAAGTCATAGAGCGTAGGTGTGTGAAGTCATAGAATGGACGTGTGTTAAGTCATTGAATGCAGGTGTGTGTAGTCAGAATAAAGCTATGTGAAGTCAGACTGTAGGTGTGTGAAGTCATAGCATGGATGTTTCTGAAGTTAGAATGCACGTGTATGAAGTCATAGAATGGAGGTGTGTGAAGTCAAAGAGGAGGTGTGTGAAGTCAGAATGGAGGTGTGTGCAGTCACAGAATGGAGGTGTGTGAAGTCAGAGAATGGAGGTGTGTGAAGTCATAGAATGGAGGCGTGTGAAGTCAGAGAATGGAGTTGTGTGAAGTCAGAGAATGGAGGTGTGTGAAGTCAGAGAACAGGGGTGTGTGAAGTCAGAATGGATGTGTGTGAAGTCAGACTGGAGGTGTGTGAATCAAAGAATGGAGGTGTGTGTACTCAGAATGGAGTTGTGTGAAGTCAGAATGGAGGTGTGTGAAGTCACAGAATGAAGGTGTGTGAAGTCACAGAATGGAGATGTGTGAAGTCATAGAATGGAGGTGTGTGAAGTCATAGAATGGAGGTGTGTGAGGTCAGAATGGAGGTGTGTAAAGTCAGAATTGAGGTGTATGAAGTCACAGAATGGAGGTGTGTGAACTCAGAATAGAGGTGTGTGAAGTCACAGAATGGAGATATGTGAAGTCATAGAATGGAGGTGTGTGAAGTCATAGAATGGAGGTGTGTGAAGTTACAATGAATGTGTGAGAAAGTCACACAATGGAGTTGTGTGAAGTCAGAATAGAGGTCTGTGACGTCACAGAATGGAGGTGTGTGAAGTCACAGAATGCAGGTGTGTGAAGTCACAGAATGGAGGTGTGTGAAGTCAGAATGGAGGTGTGTGAAGTCAGAGAACAAAGGTGTGTGAAGTCAGAATGGAGGTGTGTGAAATCAGAATGGAGGTGTGTGAATCAGAAAATGGAGGTGTGTGAACTCAGAATGGAGGTGTGTGAAGTAACACAATGGAGATGTGTGAAGTCACAAATGGAGGCTTGTGAAGTCATAGTATGGAGAAGTGTGAAGTCACAGAATGGAGGTGTGTGAAGTCACAGAATGGAGGTGTGTGTACTCAGAATGGAGGTGTGTGAAA